>NC_056578.1:20797137-20987137 GCF_018340385.1 Cyprinus carpio
GAAGAATTAGGAGAGCACGACTGAGACTGAGAGAGAAAGAGAGAGCAGAGGAGAGATCAGTTGAAGGTCAGAAGCAGACAGTCTTCCATTAGCAGAGTCTATGTTTACTCTCTGCTAGACCTCACCAGGGATTTGGTGGCATATGCTTGTGCCCCCGGCATCCCAGAAACGGCCCATTTAGCCAGGCAAAGGCAGGGGGGCAGGCTGGGGCCATGTCCCAGGGCACTGCTCCTGGGCAGCGTCATTTATCTAAAACCCTCCCTCACTGCCAAACACCTAGGAGAGCCTGCAGGATTCCCCTCTGCCCTCTGTTTAAGTACCATTACTGTCTGAATGTGTGTGTTTGCGTGTCATCAGTTTATTTATTCAATCTTTTTGTTTTCTTGTTTTTAAGCAGCATTTGTCTGTTTCCAATTTGTTGCAAATTTATTTTCAATTAGTTTTCCAATGGGAATGACAGAATAATGCAAAACCGATGGACTGGTTTTCAATTAAAAGCAAGTGATGCACATCGCTGGGGGAGAGGGGTACATTTCTCTTGTGGATGTTTGGGTCTGCTTTTCTCATTTCAAAATCATATTGTTGCATAAATAGTTTCCTTTTATGCAAGGACGTGTTCTTGAGACAATTCTTGAAGTTTGTATTTTATGATATGGTCACATTCTTGAGTCTAGAGTCATTCTGTAAATGACTTCTTATGAGTAGAGTGTATCCATCCTTTCATTTATTGGACTATTCATTGTTAGCTTCTGGTCTATCTGAGCCCCTGGAGAACCGTTATGGAGACTGAATGCAGTGAAGACTGGTGCTCAAGACTTCATGACAGCACAACAAGGATTCTCAGATGTTACCCTAGAGGCAAAGCTATATCTGTGTTTACTGTATTTCTGCTGAGGCTGTTAGCTGCAGCAAGGCTGTTTATTGTTACTGTTTGGCCAGTAACGCTGTCACTTTTTATTAAGGCCTTAATGGACATGTTTTGTTGACATGTTTGTTCAGCTGTGCAGCTTTCATAGTCTTTGTTGGCATAGTCTTTGTTGTGTGTGATACATATTTTCCCTTTGTTATCTACTCTTAGATCCAAAAGAAGCTGATACAAATAAACAAGTAAACAATTAATTTGTCACGAGGTGTAACTTAGCGGCTTTACTGTTCACCAAGTAAACATGCCATTTTATCAGATTTTAGTCTGCACTACATATATATATATATATATATATATATATATATATATATATATATATATATATATATATATATATATATATATATATATATACTGTATGATGCTTTAAAGGGGTAGTAATTTGAAAGTTTGCCCTCATGTTGTTCTAAAACTGTATGACTTTCTTTCTTCAGTTGAACATAAAATAATATATTTTGAAGAATACTGGTAAGCACACAGTCGCTGGTCCCCATTGGCTTTCATAGTGTGGATAAAATACTTTGTAAATCAATAGGAACTGTTTGGTTACACATATTCATCAAATTATCTTGTTTTGTGTTCAGCAGAATCACACAACATGGCACAACATGAGGGTGAATAAATTATGACAGACTGTTCATTTTTGGGTAAACTATCCCTTCAAAAATATAGTAGGAATCATTCCAGACTGTATTCTTCTCATTTGTTTGGGCGTTGGCGCATGCACACACATGCACACATGTACACACACACACACACACACACACACACACACACACACACACACACACCCACAAACAAACAGACAAACATGCTCACACACAATGAAAAGTTTTTAATTGAATTCTTTAGTATCATCTATTTCATGGCAGACAGCATCTCTTTTGACATATACAATAAGTCATGCTGCATTATGTCAGTCGAGTATAGTATAAAACACAGTCTTTGGCTGTTTCCATCGATTACATGTGCAATACATCATACTTTTTGTCTTCATTTCAAAGTTGCACCTGTTGTATATCGGGTGAAACTTCCAAAATTTGCTGTAGGTTGTTTGAAATGAACATTTTGACAATGTGTGGCATTACTGTATTTCTGTTTGAATAGTGTAAATGCAATAATTGTGAATTGTCAGGATGATAATGGCTGAGCAGTGTGAAGATATTTGAGAGAAAGTATTTTAACTCATTTTCACAGCTTAGTGTCCTGGGAGCTGAAAATGGAATATGCGGGCAATCAATGGGCATAATGCCTTACTTTGGTTCCTTGATCCTCTCTTGAGAGTGTAGTGTTGTAAAGAGGTTACTGGGCAGCATAGGCTGGACTGGCAGGCACAGATGAATCCGTGTGTTTCTGCAGGATGTCTGATGTTGAGGGGGTTTGGATCCCAAGTCTCAATTCAGCCTCTCTAGAGGGAGAGTTTAAGACCATAACCCTCAATTTTCAATTTAGAGTGACGCACAGTGGGAAACAGCTAGGTCCCTCTCTTCCTCTCATAACCTTTTATTTCTGTCAGAAAATCTGTGCTTTTTACAGCCCTCCTCAAATAACAGTTTTCAAACTGAGAGAAAATTAGGCTTTCCCATCAGAGAAATAAAAACCATTTTACAATAAATTGTAATAATGATTTACAATTTTTATTGTATTTTGACTCAAATAAATGCATCTTTGGTGACCATAAAAGACAATAATACTCACAAATGCCACACAATTGCTTTTAGGTTCAAGAGACAAGATGACTTTTAGTAGCACTGAAGTTCTAATTATTTCTTAAGCATTATATAACCTAGTCCCAAATGACAGATGTGGACTTGTAGTCTTTGCCTATGTGTCCATGAAGTCCACAAGACAGCAGGATGCCAGTTCTGTCATTTTCTGATTCAGAAAGGTGCTCAGGAGCGTTCCCTTTGTCTACCCAACAGTCTGTGTGACGTTACAGTACATCATCAAAGTCTAGACTTTGACGATGACCACAAGGGCTGAGGGTGTCATTTGGGACAGGGCATATCTGATTTTCACAAGAGATGCTCTGTGATTAAACTCGACTAACCGTTGATTGCTTTTTTTTTTTTTTTTAAACGATGTTTTAAAACAATGACTGTTTCATTGTCTTTCTAGACAGACTGGGCTTTAAAAGTCTCTCCCCTGTTCTTTAAACCCACATCTTTTTCTTTTATTATTATTATTTTTTTTTTAAATCACTTCATTCTTTTTCTTTATGGCTGCCTTCCATTTGAATGTACATCTGTCAGCTGAGAGGTAATTTTCGTTGACCTCTCGGACAGCTCATCTTCCTGTTCTAGGCTCTTTTAGTCTACATGAAAGAGGAAGAGATGGTCCCAGTGAGGTTGTGAATGTGAGGCCAACTCATTTGCCTGCTTATGTGCCTGAGTTTTGCCTCTGGCCTTTTCTGGAACCTTTCTACTAACATCTCTTCTGCTTAACACCATAGGATTTTATGTGTTAAGGTAAAAGTCAATATTTGGTCTTGGTGTGCATAACTGCAGTTTTCTGGAGGCCTATAAGTGGCTGTCATTTTCTCAGGCATACAAATAAAAGGCTGTCTATCATGCGTAATTGAATACAGCCATAACTCAAAGTCTTTTATTGCATTTAAAAATTCTAAAGTTTGCATTTCCAGCTTTCCAGCTTATTGTTGTTACCCCAGGCAAAACAAATGATAAATCACTGATCTAAGACACTTTAACACTTCTTTGAGTTGAGCTAGAAATATGACTTATGGACAATATTGATGTTTTTGAGCACCTTTTACAAAGAGAAAAGATGATAAATACTGCAAGAAATGTCTGAATTATGAATTCTTGTTTTGACTTGTTTCAGATGATCACTTAAGACTCAGTCTGAAGAACATGCTCGAACTTGAGCCAAGGTTGAATGTACCACCGCAACATAAAACAGTGGACTGTTCCCTGTGCTTGTGAGTTACTGCGGTATCACTCGCCTTTGTTTTTATTGAGTTTGCTTTTGTCAGGTCCTTCTAGAGTTTCACTGGAGAGAATCAACATGATCAAAAATGGATTCACTTATTTTCAGCTGCTCCATAAAAACTAGAGGCCTGTCAGTCAGTCACAGTCAGAAAGAAAGAAAGAAAGAAAGAAAGAAAGAAAGAAAGAAAGAAAGAAAGAAAGAAAGAAAGGAGATGGTTTGAGGCCTGTTGCACAGATTAGCTCTCCCTGGCTGTGTTCCCACAAGTTTGATGTTGTCAGGACTGTCTCTCTCTCCTGTCTGACTCAGTAACATGCAGTACCCCTGTTTATAGGGATATGATCATGTGTGATGCGTTAGGATGTTGGAACTGAATTCGGGTGGGCCTGTGGAAATGTTTTACCGCTGTGGTGATTTCTGCACTGCAGTATGTCCCTCAATCTGTGGATCTAAGCTGAACAGAAAAACAATCAAATATAATTACAGGCAGAGTATGAAAGTGAGAATGAGAGGGAAATATAGTATCAAGATTCACAAAGAAATGTAAGAATTTGTCTCGCTTTTTTTCGTGTTCTCCCTCTGGGACTCAGCAGATTTATTCACGCACCCCCTTGTGGTAGACAGAGTCATTACACTCTCCTCCCCTCACATTGTTCCAGTCTCTAGCTAGAACACATTATGTTCGGACACTGTGCCAAAATATTGCTTCTGGAGTCTTGTCTAGCTATAAATCAGGGATAGGCAACTCCGGTCCTGGAGGGACACTATCCTGCAGAGTTTAGCTTCAGCCCTCATAAAAACTCACCTGCCTGTATCTATCAATAATCCCGAAAACACTGATTGCCTTGTTCAGGAGTGTTTAATTAGGGTTGGAGCTAAACTCTGCAGGACAGTGGCCCTCCAGGACCGAAGTTGCCTATCCCTGCTATAAATCATGCAGATATCAGTGTTTAAGAAAGGCACAGGCCAAAGAGATGCAGGCTGTGAGGGCATCTGTACCGGCTGGCACACTCATTTTCTGATGGACAACTGCACCAGATCCATAAAATACATCACTTTGACAGGGAATTAAGGCAAATCATCTGGCTAATCGTCTGGTTGAGTAATGTTTAAAATATATATGTGGACTGATAAAGCATAATAGTGAATTGGTAATAAAAACAAAACAGAAAACAGGGCTTTTCTCAAGCCCACTGTTACCTTCTTGTCCAGTCTCTATTTTACAACTTGATTAGATTAACTGTACTAAGTACCAGTTTAAAGCTAATTCTTGAATTGTTGACTCATCACATCTAACTAATGTACTGTAGCAGAGTGATAATATCAGCTTTATGTTTGCGTTTGTGATGTTCTTTAATCTTTCACTCTTATTATTTGACACACAAAATCTAACCTCAGTACAGCCGTAGCTACCTAATTAACCAGCAATCTAGAAGAACAATTATTTTTATTTATTTATTTTTGTTTATTACCATTTGCCTTATGTATTTGCATTGGCCATTTTGGCCATTTCAAGTTTGAAGATGTTGTACAACAATTCAGTAAGAGTTAAATTATTATTTGTTAGCATCTTCATACAGTACGTTCCAATGCATCAATTGCATCTGAATTCAATTTACTTTTAAACTTGTATAATTTTAGGCAGACACTTTTATTTAAAATATTTTGATTATTTTAAGCAACTTGCACTGCATTCAAGGTAAACATTTCATTGCGTTCATGCATCCCCTGGCAATTGGTGTCATAAAAAAAAAAAAAAAAATGTGTGGGTTGTAATTATTCCTCCAGTAATAGAACTTACTATGTGACAGTTTTTGAAAAGGCAAATCTTCATAAGACAATCTTATTGTATGCAGAAAGATTTAACTGAAGGAAGGACACTTTTGCAGCCAGCAACATCTACAGAGATTGTTGGGTTGAAATCTTATGACATGCACACACATCCACATGTGTACATGTGCATAGAAAAGTAAAGCATGCAGGTAAAAAATAAAAATAGCTTTTTGGTGTATTACTCTTTTGCATACAATTGAATACATACAGTATGCAGAATAGAAGATGCACCCAGAACAGTCACTGTTTGAAATGTAAATTTGTGTACGTTCATTTACTATAGATATTATTAACTAGTCCAATAGTCCAAAAATGTATATTAATACCCTATAGACATATTCCAGTACCGAGTTTGAGTGGCTTCATATTGTTCTGATACAACTCAGGTACTTTTGCTCCACGAGGGCGATGTGGATTTCAGCCTATTAAAAGCATGACAAAAAAACAACAACAACAAAAAAACAAACAACAACAACAACAAAAAAAAACAACAGATGTTTTGAGTTGGCTAGCAGCCCATGTCTGTGGAACTGCATTTGACAGTGTTTGATTCATCCCATTCACCGTATAGGTCAGAGTGAACAGATATCTGTGTATGTCCGTGTAGGGGAATGTTATGCAGCAAGATCTGTTTGGAGCAGAGCGAAGTGCTTCCTGATGTGGGCTGCCCTGTCAGAATTTAAAAGGTAGCATCAGTTTTCGCTTGGACTTTGTATTTGGATTTCTTCTTCTATTTTTATTTTTCTGTCTCTCGATCTCAGACTCTTTCGTCTTCCTTTATCACTTCTACCTTTATCTCTATAAAATATCTAATCCATCTGGGTCTAATGCTCGGCCAAAGCATCAGTATTCATCTTGCTCTCTCTACTCTTTCCACCTCTTCCCCTTGTGTTTGTTTTTATACTATGGGGGTATGATATGCGTTTAATAATTCATTTTTAGAGTGTATACCCATGCAATGAGAAATTCTGATTCATCCTTAGAGTTGCCGGCTACCCACTTCTTGCATCATTTAAGCTTGAGTGTAAGCCGTAGCTTGCTAGCACTCTTTGGAGTTTAGCAGTCTCCTTTTTGTTTGTTGGAAAGTTTGCTGTGGACAAGCATCTAGCAGAGTCAGGGGTTTTCCTTCCTTTCTCTGACGACATGCCATTTTAAAAACAGACGAGACCACAACGGCCCCTTTGATCTGTAAGGAGAGAGAGAGAGAGACAGAGCGAAAGAAAAAGAGAGCGCACTGACCAATACCAGCCTTCTCCCAACTGTGGTCTTAAAGATTAAAGGGGAAATATTCTGTGAAGGCATGTGTGTGACTTTGTGTGTGTGTTTGAGGTAGACTTGTGGAGTATGGCTAAATGTGGCTGTGTAATTGAACAGTTTTCCTGGTTGTGCTGTGCTGTGGTCGCAGTACCTCTTTTGAAGCATTGGTTAGCTTATTTCCTACTTGTTTCATTCCCCTAATCCTAAACCTTAAACATCACACATAACCAGCTTCACTCAGCAAACACTCATGAATTGCCACAGTCCATCATCTTTACATATTACCCTGCTCGGTTTCCAACAGTGAACCAATTAGCAAGACACATACATTTTTAATATGTTAGTAAGAGTAGAAGGTATAGGACTATGAATCAGATAAAAAAAAAAAAAAAAAATAATAATAATAATAATAATAATATTTATTATTCTTTAATTATTATTTTTTACATTTTACAAAATGCTGACAATATTTCTTCTGTTAAAACGAGTTTATTATTTAAGCTGTAAAGTTGTTTTTTTTTTTGTCATGGAAATGAAGTTACAAATGGATATGACTACACAGAAAAGGTTAGTAAATAATTTGTTAATGCCAAACATTATTTTACTGTATTTTTTTGTCTTGTGGCTATACTATTGTAAAAGCAAATATTTAATTGTTTACATATATTGGCCCTTTTAACTTCCATAAATGCCTGTCTGTAACTTAGAATCGTCCTTTTTTTTTTTTTTTTTTTTTTTTTTTTTTAAGGAAAATAAGGAATGAGCTTTTTTTTTGTGGATAATCAACATTATTTCACACGGGTTGCTTAACCTTAACCTAAACTGAACCCAAATTATTCCTTTAAATAATATAATGATTCTGTTTACATTGTTGGGAGATGCATATTCCTTATTGTTTATTTATAAATATGTCTGTGTTTAGCATCTGGCCGTGTTTTAAGGGCAGGAACGAAGGCAGTGCAATATTTAATCCTGAAACTGTTGTCTGTATTGTCCACCTCTTTTAGTTTTGGTGTGATCAGTCCATGTTTCTTGGGTGGCTTCTGTCAAAGAGGGAGAGTATATATAGTCCTGGAATAAACCATGAATACATGGTTGGGCTCAGAAAATCACAGTGGCACAATGCCACAGAGAGGGACATGGCCTTGTGTGGGTCTCTGACAAACAGCACATGCCTCAGGGTGGAAACAGCAGCTCACACACAAACATACACTGTTGCATGAGCGTGTTACCCAAACAGCCCAGAAAATAGCTGCTCCCTGCTTCCACTGAGGGAAAAATTGCTTACTCACCCTCCCACATGCCTCATTTCCTGTTCTTATTATGGAAAGTAACGGTGGAAGTGGGCCTTTGCTGGCTCAGCTGTGATCAGTGTTGTTTTTTGTGTCTGATGCCTGAATGCTGATTGAAATGAAGAGGTATGTTCCAAGAACAGCACAAAATGATATTTACATAATGACCTCAAATGGATGAATTTAGTGATTCGGCACATGCATAAAACACGTTAACATATGAATCTTTATAGCAATAAATTCAGTATGCAGTAAACGGATAAATAAATCTTAATGAATGGGCAAAAAACATGGGACATGATCACTAAACCTATTTTATCGCTAGTTTCATGTTTCTAAATATGTTACCATAAGTGTTGGATCAGGATGTCCATGCTTCATCACGAGGACATCACAACCCCTTTTATTCCTGCACTACAAACCATTCCAAACTTTATTTCCCAAATTTAATATAAACAATGACATTCAAAGTTTGGGGACAGTGAGATTTTTTTTTTTTTGAAAGAAGTCTCTATGTTCACCAAAGCTGCATTTATTTGCTTAAAAATACAGTGAAAGCACTAATATTGTGAAATCTACTGCTTTCTATTTTAACATATTTTTTTATATTATTTTTTACATTTGTGGTGGATAATAATTTTTTTTATTTTATTTTTTTTTCTTTGTTGTCATGATCCTGCTGATTTGGTGCCTAAGAAACATTTCTTGTTATTAGTGTTGTACTTAACAGTGTTTGTGGAAATTGTTTTTTTTTTTTTTTTTTTTTTCAGGATGCTTTGATAAATATAAAGTTCACAAGCATTTATTAGAAACAAATCACTGTAACAATGTTTAAGTCTTTACTTTAACTTTTGATCAATTTAATGCATCCTGCTGAATGAAAGTATTGGTCTCTCTCTCTCTCTCTCTCTCTCTCTCTCTCTCTCTCTCTCTCTCTCTCTCTCTTTCAATAAATAAATAAATAAATAAATAGAAATCTAAAAATAAAAACTTACTGAGCCTAATGTTTTTGAACGGTAGTGTATAGTAGTATAGAAAATAAAACTCTGGGTTTTTAAGTTTGGGTAACTGTGGTTTAGATTTTCTGGAATGGGCAGGAAAAAAAAGGGAAACAAAGAGACAGAGAATGAGCAATAGATTAGAGGGATAGTTTACCCCAAAATTACAATTCTGTATATTTTTTTTACTCACTCTCATGTTGTTCCAAACCAGTGTTTAATTTAATTGTGTGAAGACATTTCTCAAAATATCTTCTCTTGTGTTCAAAAGAAGTCAAAACGTTATACAGGTTTGGAACAACATGAGGTCTAGTAAATGATGACTGAATTGTTATTTATGAGTAAGTTATGCCTTTAATTCAATAAAGCAGTCCTGCAGTGGAAATGATTAGGAAGGCAAACACACAGTTTTACAGTTATTGAAGTTTAGGATATGCGCGCACACACACACACACACACACACACACACACACACACACACACACACACACACACACACACACACACACACACACACACACACACACACACACACACACACACACACACACACACACCTTCAATGGCATGAAGTCACTTAGTAGAGTGAGAGCTTATTCATCGTCAGTGTCAGGGTTAGTGGTGGACTGGAGCGGCAGATGTTTTAGCCTCTGCATTGACAGCGTGTGTGCATGAGCTCAGTGCTTAAAGGTGTATCAATGGGAGATTGGCACCCTAACATCTAACACACAGCTTTGACCTCTGCTCTCTCTCTCTCTCTCTCTCACACACACACACACCACTGGGCCAAACTGCAGTCTCTCAACATGCCAGAATGGTGTGTGTGCTGGCATGGAGTCCTCTGTGTGTATGGGTAACAGAGATATTTCTCCGTGTGTACAGAAATGTTTATAATGTGTGAAGTGTGTGTGGATTGGGTGTCAGTGAGGATATTCTCTTGTGTGTGTGTGTATATGCACATTCCACTTTGCTTTGTGCCGAGCTCTCAGTGAAGCACCTGGTTGCTGACGGCTGATATCTTTCACTTTCCCCTGTGAATGTTTATGTGTCAGCTGACAAAATTCCAGTCCTCATGGAAACTCCTTGGGTGTTGGTGCTCTGAATGGCTCCTTTGTTTTTGCATTCCTGTGTTGTGTGAACAGTGTATTGGTTTCCCGAGCTGATAATTGCTGAAGCGACAGAAGGCTCTGCAGCTTTCCTGCGCCGGCTGCTGGGCTTCACTCTCTCAGCCGCAGACCAGACACTGATGCTAACTCCTCCTGACAAACACTTAAGCACAGTTCAAACACACTTTTGGTTAAATTTGTCAAACTTTTAACTACTTTGATTGCAAGAAGGGAGAAGAAAAACAAAATCTGTAGACGTTTTTCTTTGTTTTGTTTTAGATAATTTGAAACATGCTGGATTACTGAAGGTGTCTACGTGCATTTTGGAAGGCCTTGGATTTTGAGGTTGTTATTTTACCATCAGCAGACAGTTTGATGGGGTCATATGAGATATTTACACAGTGTGAAGTTCAGCCAAAGTGTGAGTATTTCATGCTAAATTTGAGTAATTAGCATGGTTGTTATTCTTACGTTCAGCCATAATGGTGAATGTTTAAGATTCTTACTGAAGGCTGTAAATATCAGCATATTGTGGTCAAAATTCAAACGTAATTACTATCTTAGATTTCATGTGCTTTTCCTAACTGCACACAATATGATCTATTCAAATACTGTGTTATACACTAATTGGACATGTAGCATGCATCCTGAACTTCTGATTTTTAAGTTAATCAACTTAAAAATATTAAGGCAATCAGTTGGCTTTATTTTTTTAGTTCTGGTAACTGACATGGGTATAAAACGTATTATTATGATTCAGATTTTTCTGTTATTATTCATTTATTTAATCTTTTGTATTTTAAAGTCTCTATGCTCTTCAAAGCTGCATTTACAATGGATATAGAAAAAAAATCACTCTCTTTAAAATAATCACATTTTGTTGCTTTGCAGCCTGAAATGAAGCAGGACATTAACAGTAACTTTAACAAACAAGCACATACCAAACTGCCATACCAAGGGAGACACTAAAGGACTGCATATAACTACTATACGGATCCATTCAGAATCACTAAACAAAGCAAAATACAAATGAAAAATAAAAACATTCTGAATGTGTGGAAACTCAGCAATATGAAGGCGGGTCGACGTCATCAGTGAATAGTTCCTCTGTCAGAACAAGCGATCATGTCTGTGTTTGGAGCATCTGTTGCCTGTATGTACATAAACACCACTGATCCTCACAAACTTCTCCAAAACATGCTTCTTTAGCGAGCATCCGTTATAAAACCCTCATTGTACATTAATTTTGACAACAATGCGAATATACTAAACTGAGTCGAGAACTGTAGTTTGCTTATCATATGCTCGTGCAGTGGTCGGGTGTTTTGAGCCGCTGTTCAGTCTGTTTAAAAACAACAACAACAAAAAAAATTTGGGCCCAGTGAGTCATTTCAACCCAGCATTTTTGTGTTCGGTGCATCATGTTAGCTAGTGTTTTCATTATTCATCTTCTACACAGTGTTTTTAAACCATAAATATAGCCAAAAAGACAGAAATGTCATCATTGCACCCATGAGAACCCAATGAATGGTGTGAGTGTGTGTGTGAGAGTTCATAGCAGATCCTGGAATTGTTGAGCTGCACAGTGAGAATTGATCCCCTGTCTTTGATGTCTGTGAGGCCAGGCTTAGCCACCCTCTCCCAGTGTTTGCTTTGGCCCGTGCACCAGCACAGCAGCATTGGGCCCTGGTAGCTCCCTTTAATATGATCAGTGGGCCAGTTCTTTTCATCAGTCTGGAGGTCTAATGCCTTTAACTGGCTTACGCTGACCTCTTCTATCCCCCCTTAACACAAACACTCTCTCACACACACACACACACACACACACACCCACCAAAACATACACAGAGCATCACTTTATCCCCATCCTCTGTTCCTGCCCTAACGGCCTCTGGGAGTCACTGTGTTGCTGGGGCGTGACGGTGGCAGAGGCTTCTGGGTAACAGATGCGTGGATCACCAGAGGGCTTGTGCTGTACATGTCAATGCACCTGCCGTGAAATGACTACATGGGAAAACAAGAGCATTAAGAAGGAGATTATATTTTGCAAATTATTATTCATGCTATAGGAACAAGGGTAACTGAATTGCTCTCCTATTGAAATGTCCATTTAGATGTTGCAGCAGCCTGTAAGGGCTCTTTTAGGGCAAACCAAATACTAATTTAGTGATCAACAGCAAAGAATTGTTTGAATAGCTTAAAACTCTCACTGAAGTGAACTATAGCTGAAAGCTGGTGGTGACAAGTGTGAAAGACAAGAGAAGTGGAGTAAAATGGTCACATAAACTAAAGAAATGGATCCAGAAGTCAGTAGAGGAGCACTCTACTCCATTAATGTTTTTAGGGAGTTGGATGTGATAAGAGGGTGTTATTTTAGCCAAGCTTTTATCACAACTGTCAGACTGGAATGGACCAGTGAATATGGCAGAAAGCAGTTCAACCTGCACTGTACTGATGGAGTGTCTGTCTATCTATCTATCTATCTATCTATCTATCTATCTATCTATCTATCTATCTATCTATCTATCTGTCTGTCTGTCTGTCTGTCTGTCTGTCTGTCTGTCTGTCTGTCTGTCTGTTATTCTATTCTCTCTATCTACCATTCTATGGTTCTATCGTTCTATATCTAATATTCTTTTATCTATTGTTCTATAATTCTATCTGTCATGCCTGTTATTCTTTCATTCTATCATTCTTTCTATTTTCTTTAGTTTTAGCTATTGTTCCATCTATTATTCTATCCGTGATTCTATCTGTTGTTCAATACCAAATGGCCGTTATGTGAAAAATTAATGATCCTTTGTCTCACAGTTGAAACTGCTGTTTGGGGATTTAGATTTTATTCTATCTATCATTATATCTATCTATCTATCTATCTATCTATCTATCTATCTATCTATCTATCTATCTATCTATCTATCTATCTATCTATCTATCTATCTATCTATCTATCTATCTATCTATCAGTCCATAATTCTATCTATTGTTCTGTCTAATATTCTATTATTCTAGCTCATTCTATGTTGTTCTATAGTTCTGTCTATAATTCTATCTATCGTTCTATCTATCGTAGTGTTCTCTGTTGTTCTTTCTGATATTCTATCATTCTGTTTATTGTTCTATTGTTCTGCATATCATTATATTTATTATTCTGTCATTCTTTCTATCATTCTTTTTGTTTCTTTGTCTCTCTGGAATTTCCAGAGATTAATTCCATAGAAAGAACATTCTGCTCTTTGCACGTACTACAGTACATTATTTATTTTGGCATTACTCATTTTGAAAGTAACATTATACTAAATATAATTAAGCAATGTATTTTAATCAAATTTTTATACCACATTTCTCATTTAGTTTATTTTCAGTATTTTCATGTTCTTTTGTTTGATGCAAGAAGGGTGCAGAACTATATATATATATTTTTTTTTATCAACTTCATTGCAATCCTTCTGCCATTAGGAAGAGTGTCTTCCTTGTCTGGCAAAATTTAAATATGGTTTCCAAATTCTGTATTCATAAGGCCAAAAAAAAAAAAAAAAGAATCTTTTCATAAGTTGTTTTGAATTGCAAATTTGTCAAAATCAGCCATCGCAGAGCAGGCCAGGCCCATGGCGCTTATCCTCAAAACCAGTAAGCCTGGCGAGGTTGGAAGCAGCACACACACATACATGCATACACACAAACACAAACTGTCATGGCATAATTATGTAACCCTAACCTCGGCAGATTATTTAAATGTGTGCTGGAGGTGTCATCCTCAGTGTGCCCATGGCTGGTGAGTAGTGTCACATCTCAGAAGTGGAATGGGTGAAATAGACCCCCCCACACACACACAGACGTGTACACACAACTCTGCCACGGAGGTCTAATCCAGGAGCAGAGTATGCGTGTGTATATTTTAGCACATGTGTGTTAGTACTGTATGTTACCTTTGATGGGTTGGATTAAAGCAAATCTCCACTCCTTTGGTGCAGTTCAAACACACAGGGACAATACTGCACACCACAGCCCAGCTAATGAAAGATAAACCTGAGCCCAGGAAAGTCAGCGACGACACATCAACCTGATTAAAGACAGTCCCGTGCATTCCCTCCTTTCCCAACTCTCTCTCTCTCTGCCATCAAGCATACATCTAATTCCATCCCTCTCTTCACCTTTTTCTTTGTTTATTCCCATTTCTTTTGGAGAGCATGGCTTGACAAAGAGGCCAGCTTGTCTTTAGTGCTGTGATGGGCTGTGAATGTCTTTCACTGCATGTAAATGAAGAGCTTTACATCTTTCTATGTGTCTCTACAACTCACTTAGAGGGGCTATGCGTTATTACAGGGGTTGTTGACTCTGCAGATTTAGAGCTGAGCTCTCTGCTTTGTGGTTTGATAGCTTAATTAAACATGCAAATCTGCTATCTTTATACATCACGCTCGGGGTCCCCCTCAAAGTGCCCCATTCACAAGCATCTCTTTCATCTAATATACAGAGCTCTACATATGCAGAACTGCCAGAGACAAACATAACAGCAGTGCCATGTTTTTATATAGTTTTTATATATTTATTTTTTACAAATTCAAAAGTTTTTAAACTTAATTTAAAAATAAAAAACATTATTTATATCATATATTTATATTTTTGCAGTATTTTTATATTTTGAATTAACACTATTTTTAATCTATTTTATTTTTTGTCTCTCTCTCTCTCTATACAATATCTATATATGTGTGTGTGTGTGTGTTTGTATGTGTGTGTGTGTGTGTGTGTGTACAGATGTACAGTGGGGGAAATATTTATTTGATCCCCAGCTGATTTTGTAAGTTTGCCCACTTACATAGAAATGAAGGGTCTGTAATTTTTATGATCGGTTTATTTTAACGCATAGAGCAGGGATAGGCAACTCCGGTCCTGGAGGGCCACTATCCTGCAGAGTTTAGCTTCAGCCCTCATAAAAACTCACCTGCCTGTATCTACAGTATCTAGCAATCCCGAAAACACTGATTGCCTTGTTCAGGTGTGTTTAATTAGGGTTGGAGCTAAACTCTGCAGGACAGTGGCCCTCCAGGACCGAAGTTGCTTATCCCTGGCATAGAGACAGAATACCATGATTGCCTTGTTAATGCAGAAAAAAGCAAATTATATAAAGGTTAAAAATTTGATTTGCAGTGAGTGAAATAAGTATTTGATCACCTACCAACCAACACAGATTAGTCTTGTCACTTTAAGTTACTTCTAATGTCAGCTCGTTAGGTGTGTAAAAGACACCTGTCCACACAATCTGTATCTTCCATTCCAACATTAATTTTAGTTTAAGTTTTAGATTTTTTTTTTATTCTTTTTTTTATTAGATTATTTTTCTTATTTTTCATTTCAGTTTAAGTCATCTTAGCACTTCATCTTATTTTATTTTAGTTTATTTTACTGTAGTTGCAAAATGTCTAATATTTATATTTTATTTCATCTTTATTTCAAATAATGAAAACCATTTGTATTTGTTTCTGTTTAAGTTAACAATAACAACACTGTTCTAATCATATTATTTTTCTAACATTTAAAAAATATATATAATAATAAATATAATATGCTATGCTTAAATCTCCCATTCTTAATTCCAGGACTCATTTATGCTCATACATTGTACATTAACCTTATAAGCATTAGTGTTGTGATGTTGGCAAAGCGAATATTTTAAGACACTGAATGGAGATTTTGCTTTTGGTAGTCTTGCAAATGACCCCTCCAGCTCTGATACTGATCTACTGCTGCGTTGCTCGTGTTGACACAGCTCCACATTCCCTGGGCAGGATGATGAAGCTGTCCGGAGGATTTGAGATGTGGTAATCCGCTGCTGAATTAGCACAGGAGGATGTCTCAAGGCGGAGACGGTGTGGTGCCACTTATGTAGGATTGAGTAAGTACCCTCTGGTCCTCTGGCCTCCCGTCAGAGGAGCCGCCCCTGGGCCAGGGAACAGATCTCAGCCTCCTGTCTCTCAGACTCCTCACAAAAGAAAACAGAGTGCTGACACAAAGAGACACTCTGACATGATCTGATTTTAATAAGCTCAGTGTGCTGAGGGTAGCTTGTTTGAGAGGGAGGTGAATGGAAGAGTGTTTGTAAACGTATGTGCGTATGTTGAAGGTTTGTCTTGGGGGGTCAGTGGTCGGAGAGACCATGGTTGATTGCATTTGTGTGTGTGCGTATGCTATTGGTTTTGGGGTGAGGGTGAGACTCCTGTGTGGCGTGATCCCGGTGAATCTCCTCTTTGAAGCGGAACAGATGTGGATTTGCATATGTGCGGGTCCCAGGCTTCAGTGGAGATTAGCGGCTGGTTTTGTGGAAGGTGCATATTTAATAAAGGCTTGAAGCGATGCCGAGCTCGGAGCAGACCCCAACAGACACGCAGGACAAAAGCCGAGGAGAGAGAGGAGGACCGGTGACAAGCAGAAACAGACCTTAGACCAGATTGGACCGGCTTTTGAGTGCGGGGCTGTGACAAGACTTTAAGGGTTTACAAACAGAGAGCGAGTGAACAGGAGAAAAGGAAAAGTTAATAAGAGGGTTTATAACTTGTTCAGTCTCATCTGCAAGTTTATTTGTTTGTTTGCACTCGTCTTTTGATGAAAGGTTGTGAAAGGTTGTGCTTTTTCTCCTTTTTCAATGCTCTTGAACTTTTTCTGTTATAATTTGGGATAAGGGGGTGGGATGGGAAGCAGAAATAAGGGATTTAGTAGGGAATATTTGGAGATGAAAATAACTCCACGCATTTCCCATGGGGGGTTGAGTTGCAGCAAGGAAAAAACAAAAAGACCCTTGAAACTGATTAATGAATATGAATCAGTTTCATCAGTAGTGAAATCTATTTACAAATTATATGACATTTAAACTTAGTTAAACTCTTGAATGTGTTTTATTATGGAATTTAAATAATATTATAATGTGTATTTATAAAAAAAATATATACACAAATTTGCAAACCATTTTATCATTAACAGCTGACCTAAACATCAATTTATGATGATTAATGAACTGACAATTGATGTCTTTACTGTTTTAACATTCTTTTTTTTTTTTTAAATCAGTAAGGTTAAAGAAACAAAGAGGCACAGAATTCATAGTCTTGTTTCTCAGCGAGTTGTTCTTTATTCATCCACTGAGATCTATTCCACTGTTTATTTTCAGGAACTGAAAATCAAGTAGTTTTTAGGGGCACTGATTTTCTTTTCCTCTCTCTTGTGTCTTCTCTCCTTTTTCTTTCTTTCTTTCTTTCTTTCTTTCTTTCTTTCTTTCTTTCTTTCTTTCTTTAGGAACTCGTTTCTTTTTTTTCTTTCTTTTTTTCTTTTTTCTTTCTTTCTTTTCTTTTTTTGCATTTGTTATTTTCTTTCTTTCTTTTTCTTTCTTTTTTTCTTTCTTTCTTTCTTTCTTTCTTTCTTTCTTTCTTTCTTTCTTTCTTTCTTTCTTTCTTTCTTTCTTTCTTTCTCTCTTCGAACTAAACCATTGAGCTCTGAGTGAAAGTGTTAGTTTGCTTCATTTGAGAAAGATTATAGATGAGAATCAATATAAACTTATATTTTATTCTTTTATATACACTTGCATTCAAAGGTTTGGGGTTGGTTATATTTTTGTAAGAAGTTTCTTATTCTCTCCAAGGCTGAATTTATTTGATCAAAAATACTTGTAAAACTGTAATATTGTGAAATATTATTACTATTTAAAATAATTTAATTTAATGTATTTTTTTTTCTGTTTAAATATATATGAAAATGTAATTTATTCCCGAAATAGCAAATCTGAATTTTCATCAACCATTACTCCAGTCGTGAGAGCCACATGATCCTTCAGAAATCTAATATGCTTATTTTTGGTGCTTAAGAAACGTTTCTAATTATATTATCAATGTTGACTGTTCTGCTATTTAATATTTTGTGGAAACATGCAGTTTATTTTTATTATTATTTTTTTTTTCAAAAGTTTATCGTTGATTTAAAAGATAAATATTTGTAGCTTTATACAGGTCTTTACTTTTTCTTTTTCTTTTTCTTTGTCTTTTTTTTTTTTTTTTTTTTTTTTTTTTTTTGTTTTTTTTTTTTTTTTTTTTTTTTGCTAAATAAATTAATTTCTTAAAAACAAAGAATGCACTGTAGACTTTACATAAAACATTGTCCTGAAAAGCATTTGGCATGATTAAAACAAAGAGTGAGAGAGAAGATGAGATGGCCTGTTAACATCAGAATATGAGAAATACAGAAATAATCAATTAGACAGAACGATGAAGGAAACAACACAAGAGAGGTGATAGAAATTATGTTGTATTGATGTTGTTGTACAGAGATGCTGTATTTTTGAATTTCTAAGGCGTTCAAGAGAGAACAAAGTCATAACACCAACATAAATATTTCAGTCTGCTTTTTATCTCAGTGCTAACATGATAACATCACTCTGTGGTTTGGGTCAGGCGTGACAAAAGAAGCGGGAGTAAGAAGAAAATAAAGAGAAAATCTGAAGAAAGATTTTAGTAGCTTTATTTGATCTAGGTTCCTAGAAGATAAAATGAATGATGAAGGTTTACCTTCAATCACTCATGTGCATGAGCAAGAACAGTAAAGAATGACAGAAACCACCTTGACATCATTCAGTTGCCTTTTTAATTGAATTATCACACATTCCCCCCCCCCTCAGAGCATCCTAATAAATGGAAGAGGCCATCCATAAGGAAGAACAGAAACCGGGACACTTAGCCATGCCTATTACAATCACAGACATTTAATGCACTTAATATCTCATTTGAGAGGAAATGTGTTATTTTTACACCTCCCAGGGGGACCAGCATAATCACCTCTCATGTATTGTGCACATTACTGTAATTAAACTATTACAAAGGGGACGTTTTTGATCAGGTGAAACACAGGAGGGCCCTGGACACAATAGCACGGGCCTCCCTCAACACTTCGACTCTCTGACAGACATTAATTGATTCTTTGTAGAAGTAGATGAGGAGCCGAGAGCTACCTGCATCCTGCACACACCAGATTAAACCCTGTGATGGGGGTCATCAATGTGTTGGTGTGTGTTTGCATTTGATGTGCCTAAAGGAGTTTAGGAGGTGCGTGAGTGTGTGTTTGTGGTGTGTGTGTGAGGGCACTGATCTGTTAAGAACCACAGAGAGGGAAAACGCAGGCCATCCTTTATTTATTTGTGTGTGAAATATTTATCTGTCACAGTGACGTGGAAGAATGGGGCTGTCAGTCTCCTCTGCGCAGTCAAGAGTGTCGACAAGCTGGCCTCAGAGCCTGGACCAATCTCCTGTGAATAATTGCTGGAATTTCCCTTTTGGGAACGCCGACTCCCCTTTCGATGCCACACTTTCTCTGTGGGTGTGTGTGTGTGTGAGTGTGAATTGCAGTGTGTCTCTTTTGCATCAAGAGAAAAGGTAAAATTCTTCAGGACATCTACCTTCAAAAAAATGGACAGATATGTTAGGACTCAAATAAATTATTCATATTGTTACAATGAAAGGCCAATCAAGCTGAAAACCAAATCAACCTTTAAATGAGAGCGCACAAACACACACTGTTGTAATATACATGTTTACAGATGCTCCTGAGCTCCAGTTGTGTGTGTGTGAGTGTGTGTGTGGTGGTGGTCTTGGATCAGAGGAGAGAGATGTAATTCAGAGTGAGCAGCGTTTAATTGTTTTAGCACTCCTGTCTCTTCAGGGAACTCTTCGAGTCCTCTCATGCAGATAAACACACCGCGTAAACAATAACAGGCCTAACGTGTTGGCTTAAAGCACTCAGGGAAATTTAGCGTTTATGCGGGTGTCAGGGAGAGAGCGTGTTTTAAGCATTAAGCATTTGTTCTTTATTTTAATGTCTCAGGTTCAAAGCACAATTACTCTTCGGAAGCATTGTAGGATTCCCTGAGTGTCTGCTTTTACCGCCTACAGTCATGGAGTCATATTGGAATCTAAGCAGCAGAAAATGCACCATTGTGGGCTGTACATGCAAATGGAAGTGTGTGTACATGACACACACACACACACACACACACGCCACGCACAGTTTAGTACCTTTTTATAACAAAACACATAATAACACACACACACACACACACACACACACACACACACACACACACACACTGATATAAGTGCACAAATACACACAATGAAATGCAAGGTTTGTGGTCTGTGCATGCATAATTGAGGTGTACCTTGCTTTGGGAGAGTGGCTGTCATCTCTGGATGCTCATGCCACATTCCAGCAGAAAGCATCTTTGAATAATGAAGAGCAGCAACACACATGCAAAATGCAGAAGGAAAAGAATAACAGGGAGGAGAGGAGAAGGGGGATAGTAAGGCTTTACAGTTTAAATGGCACAGCTTAAACATCATTTAAAATATTGCTGACTCCTATATTATATTATATTATATTATATTATATTATATTATATTATATTATATTATATTATATTATATTATATTATATTATATTATATTATACGCTATTATATTGCAATTTTATTATTTTATTTTATATTATAATATATTAAATTTTTTATTTTTTTTTAATGTATTTAGTATTTAATTTTATCATTATTTTTGACTTCATCATATGCCATATTAATATAAGTAACTACTGCACAAAATTCTCATGATAATGTTCAAAGAAATTTTTATGGTGTAAAAAATATTTATGGTGTTGTGGTATTATTATATTCATTGGGCAAATTAAATTTCAGTTTTTACATTTTTTTTTTATTTCATTTTTTCTTGAAATCTTGAAAAAGAACAGCAACAGCACAATCTGCCTGATTTTCTAAAAGGGTGGCCACTTTCAGCTTTAATTTAGACAATTACAGTTTCAGTATAAATACAAAAAACTCCTTGAGTTTTTTTTTTTTTTTAAATATATTATTCTTAATGTTGCTGTTTGTGGTAGTTGTGTTTTAACTGTTTGTGGTAGTTTTGTGTTTTGCTTTACAAACGCTGTTGTGTTTTAGCCCCTAGGGCCACACTGTAGGCCTAATGTAATTGCAACAAGAGTTGGTCTGCTCATTTCTATTTAGTTTACTCTGAAATCATAAAATGGTTTGTTTACATTTAATTATCTTGGACTGGTTTAAATACCCCCTCAAATAAAACTTAAACAAAAAATTCTAAATCTAATTTTCACAGGGCATAATTTAAAGCGGTCTAAATGTACTCTACATAACTACTAACCTCACATATAAACAGTGATTTCAATCAGCATAATTCACATTTTCTCTTCAGATATTCACCAATACAGCAGGTCCATGTGTAGCTTCCTGTGTTTTGGGTGTTTTTTACGTTACTTCCCTCTGTTCAGAGAAGTCAAATCAATGCGTATCTTCAAAGATAAAACAAGCTAAAAACGAAAGGCTAGTATTCATGTCTTTCTTTTTTTCTGTCCACCTCCTTCTCTCACTTTAAAGGACCACTGGCCATACAAAAGATTAAATAATAAATTAGAGTGTGGTCATAGAGCACGCCGGTCAGAGTGGGCTTCACAGCCAGACTCAGTGAGGAATCAATTATTTAGAGGCAGGGCCGAGATTAAACAAACGCTCTAGCCATGAGACAAACTCCTCCACGTTAGGGCCCGGGAATCATGTGTGTTTGTGTGTGTAACAGAGTGTATTTGGTGAGTGTGTGTGTACTGCAAGCAATTCTAAAGGGAAGGGAAGGTAGAGGAGCATTGGGCTCAGAGCTGAGAAAAACGTCGCTATGAATTAGTAAAGTGCAAAAGTAGCTAACCGTGTTCAGAGGCCAACTTTCAGAGGTAACAGTATGTACCTGGATGTTTGGTGTGTGTGTGTGTGTGTGTGTGTGTGTGTGTGTCTGCATGGTTGCGTGTACTGTAGACATTAACCCTTGTGTGTATTGTGTGCACTGATAGACAGCTTGTCCTCGCAGAAGTGTCAGTTTTTACAGTTGTTATTTTACCTTCAAATCTTTTCATACCTGTATGCCTTTTTATTTTTTTTGGACCATACAGAAAATCAGTGGGGTCCAGTGTTGCTTTGGACTGGGGCCCCACTGACTTTTATTGTATGCACAAAAACAGCTGAAACGTTCTTCATAAATTATCTTCTTTTGGTTTCAGAAGAACTAAAAAGACATTCATATTTGAATGGAAGCTTGTTTCTGCTATGGGATAAAAAAAATAATAAAAAAGGTAACTTTGACTTTTAATCCCACAGTTCTATCTTTTTTCCTCACAGTTCTGAGTTTATGTCTCACAATTCTGGATTTTGTCAGAAAAAAGTAAAAAAAAAAAAAAAAAAATCAGATATAAAAAGAAGTGTGAGGCTTAAACTCTGAAAAGAAAATCTGAATTTTGAGATAAAATTTGCAATTTAATTTTTTATTACTTTTTTATTCAGAAATTGCAAGATTTAAACTCAGAAAAAAAATCTTGTGACTCTTTTTTTTTTTCCACTGAATACTTCTTGAGGAAAAAATTTGAATTGCGAGATGTAAACTCACAATTCTGAGGGGAAAAAAGTCAAAATTATGAGATATAAACTCACAACTGTGAGAAAAATTGTGGTATAAACAGTTGCAGTTACCTTTTGTGTTTTTATTCCATGGCAGAAACAAGTTACCATAGTTTTGTAACTTGAGTAAATGATGACAGGATTTTTATTTTTGGGGAAACTATTCCTTTTTTCACATTGTGCTTTTTATTACAGTGTTCCTTAAATAAAGAGCTGTTTATTGTCTTACCATTTAAAGTCAATAATGATCTAAATTAGAGGCAGAGTACAAGTGGGACTAATTTCATGCATTTAATAAACTTGAGTGTGGCAGTCAGTGTCAACAGTGGCTTTATCCTGAGCACTATGAGGCTGAGGACCCTGGTGGGTAAGACAGTTGTAAAATTCCATGTGTGGCATCATGTCTTGCTGGTTTAAACTCATGTCAGTGTTGCTGGGACAAGTAAATGACAGAGTGACTGTGGTCTCAGCTGTGGGTGAGATATTTTAACTCACAGGGGAATGGCAGTGTAAAATGTGCCATTTGATTTCATTTTACACGGGGTGCTGAGTGTCCATGAAGGGGGGAAACTCTATTCTCCCCATGCAGGCCCCCTGCCCAGCACGGACCAATATCGTACCTAATTAAGTTTAGAGCAGCGTTTTCATTTGTTAATCACTTAAGTGCTTCCAGGATAACCTGATCTTCAAAGGTCTGGTCCCAGTAGCACCCAATGTCAAAATGCAATTATATGCATGATTAGCTTGACCTGTTTCCAGACCCCCACCCTGCCCCACTCCTCCTTCTCTCTCTGTCTCTGTCAGTCTTTGCTCTCGTTCTCTCCTTCCATCCTCCTCTCCCTCTCTCTCCGCTGATTTGCATGTTGAGAATAGTTGTATAGGTGAGTGAGTGACCTTGTACTTGTGTGTTTGTGTGGTAATATCTCATTATATGTGCAGCAGGGCACCCCCGTCTGGTGGCTGCAGGAAATGATGTGGCGTGTGTTTGAGTCTGGGTTATACATTGGCAGAGGAGACAATCATAGATAAAGGTGAGGCAATCTTCAAAATCAGCTTCAGTGAGTTAAAAGGAGAAAATAAATAAATGCGAATAAAACAATTTATGCTGCTTAAAGGATAATATGATCAAGAATATTAATCAAATCATCTTGATCCTTTCTGCTTGTGCTCTGCAGTGCTTAGCAACGCTTCAATCCCTCTCTAATCTGATTGTGTGTAGATAAGGCAGCTTTAGTGATGCCATTGTGCTGCACTGACTTGTGCCACTCAACTATGCACATATACACACACCTTTTAGTGTCTTGAGAGTTAAAAAGCACATACATACACAATGTTCTTGGAGGATGCTTCTTGGTTTTTGGTAGCACAATTTCTCTAATTCTGTGTAATGATGTGATTTTTTGTTGTGATTATTTTGTGATATTATTTTCTGTGTGATTTTTTATTTTTTTTTATGATTGTTGTTCGGGGAATGTTGTGTGTGTTGTGTAAATTTTATTATTATCATTATAACTATTAATTTATAATAAATATTATTATTATATTTAAATATAATTATAATAAAACCTACAATGAACCTACTGAAATGTATACATTTAAAGAAAAAGTGCATATTTTAGATACTATATTATTAAAAAATGTCTTTGTGGTTTTTGTCCAAACATTCAATGTCAATGGGGTCCCATTTAGAATCTGCTGACTTATTATATGGACAAAAACTGTTTAAATATTCACTAAAATATCTTCTTTTGTGTTCCACAGAAGAAAAAAAGTTATTCAACTGTTGAAAAAGATGTTATCCCCCCCCCCACATCAAACAAACACACACAAAAAACTTATGTTTACAGGGATTGTGTAGATTTAATGTTATGACATTTTTTACACCAGTGGTGCCCATTTTGATGATCTTGCCCAGGACCCCACCACAAAGACGTAGGAAGCAGAGTAAGAGTGGAAGGGAAGCAGTTTTCGGTGCTGCTGCTGACGTTGTGAATCTGTGTGAGTAGATTTACTGTCAATAAAACTATATAGGCCTGTAATGTTTCAGGTCCTGAAGTGAAAAGGCAGCAATCATCAGAATAAAAAAGAAGGGAGATGTTAATAAAGACAGAGTTTTTTTTTTTTTGTTTTTTCCTAATGAAATTAAAGTAGATAGAAAATCACAGGTGCATCGCTGCAGATCCTGCACACTTTGTTCCCATGTTTTTTTTTTCCTTTTTCATTCTCCGCTCCATCCTTGCGATATGTTGAGGGCCTGTGTCAGTGTGTAATTATTGAGACTGGGGGGAGGAGTTAATTACATTTAAAGGAATATGCGAATAGGAGGTCTCATGTGCTGTCTGACATGCAGTCACCCTCATACACACAATGTGCGTCTCTCAGGAGGGACAATCCAGTCCCTAGGTGCACCATTAGACAGATTTACAATGAAAGAATTTGGAAAAGGAGGTGTGAGGGGTGGCGCTTGGCAAAGAGAGCATGTATGCAAGTCCTAGAATATTCACCATGCCTTGTGTGAGTTATTCTCAATACAAACACACACACACATTCAAACTCATTAAAACAAAAAAAAAAAAAAAAAAAAAAAAATTGAAAACAAAGACTGTGCTCTAGCTCCAGACTTTACCAATTGTTTTCGATCTATTGTGAGATTTGTATGCTCTGTTTGGTAGAGCAGCCACACTGAACACTAATAAAACATCTTTAATACTGTCACTATCTCTGTCTTGCTCTATTTCTCTCACTCACAGCAACTGCTCTTCCACACAATAGGTGATTTCAGGTTTTTCTATCCTTGTAGGGACATTTGGATCCTATAACATAGGCCAAACCTGATCCACACACAGGTACAGTCAGAAACAGTTTGTATAAATCAAAATCATTTCCAACTGTGTATCCAAAGATGTGTCTGACATGTTAGGGCAAACAATTCTGAGTGACATTACTCCATAACCTCTAACTGTCCATTTCTGTTGCATGACAAACCCTAGTAGTGCAGACACGCTTTTTCATCAGCACTAACTGGTTTGATGCGTTCTGCTGTAGTATGGTTTTGGAAAAAAATCTTTGTACTGAATTCAGTAGAAAAAATGTTTTATTAATTGCCATATGTTTATTGACTTCTCTTTCATGTCTGTTCTTTTGTTCTTTCTTTGTAGTGGCAAAAGATCTCTGTGCATCATCGTTTGGGAGCGATCTGAAATGTCAAAGGTGTCCTTTTGATGTCGGGTATGGGCCTCATGCAAGGCAGCACCTGTGTGGGACGCCGTCTGATTGTGTGTATGTGCGTGTGTGTGTGTGCGTGTCATATTCACATCCAAACTGTCAGGCTGCTCCTATGGGAGCAAGGGATAGTGAACAGATGAAAACAAACTGGGGTTGTGCTATCACCTGCTTTCTCCCTCTCACTGTCTCTCATTTAGTAAGAGAAGTGATTGTTATAGTTTGATGGGTATTGAATGTTTAAGATGTAGATCTCTTTGATCCTGATATGGTACAATCTGGCTTACACTGAAACCCTTCCCAATGTGTGCTGGAATGCCTGTTTTACTATCAGTCCAACCATCAAAGTCCTCTCCACAATAAATGAATGAATGAATATGTGTGTGTGTGTGTGTGTGTGTTTTGAATTTGTGTGAACCTGTGTACCATACCATAACATATGCGTGTTGTGAATATGAACTCTTATCCACTCCATCTGCTGGTCAATTAGATGAATACACAGCAAAATTCCCAAACCTTACAGTCTTACAGAATAGTCCTTTCACATTTTTAAACAAATCTAGCTTGTTTGTATGAAACTACGGTACAAACAAGCAAAATGCAAATTGCAAATACAAAATAAAACATACAAATACAAATGAGCTTTTAATCATGCCATTGGTTTTACTTTCTTATAAGCCAGTCCAGCAAACAAGTGAAAAATACCTGAAGGAATTGTATTAATGTTCTTAATGAAAACAACCAGCAGCAAAACAACATGTTGTTAATTCTCTTGGTCTTCGTTGTGTTTTACAGCACATGCGTTCTACACAGTGTCTGTGGAGAGTTCTATAAAAATGTGAATGTGAGAGTGTGTGTTGGAGGAATGTGGAGAATAGAGTAGTGCCAGCAGTGCACTATGTGTGTGCCATTTCCTGTCTCTTGAGGAAGGTCGTTAGCTGAGGAAGTGACATAGACATTTTCCATTTTGAATTCCACTTTTGGATATCACTATTTTTCAGCTTACGGCACTTCTTATTCTTTCCTGTAAACGGCGATTGAGTGTCGCACATCTCTGACTGAAATTCAATGACGTCAAGGCTGTAATGTGATTGGTTATTAAGGCACACGTGATCCAAGTTGACCGTTATGCTTTCTCTAATAGTAATACAGACCCTCGTATCTCCCAATAGTAGAGAACCAGAAAGAACTTTGTAATTATATATGTATAATATCTATTATATATAATATATATATATATATATATATATATATATATAGATATATCTATATACACAACAGTTCTTTCTGGTTCTCGAATCTGATTGGCTGAAAGGAGTGCGATATACTAGTGTTATCAGAACTCCAACTGTTTCACTGTTTGTATCACTTCGTTTGTGGTATATTTCTCACAGTGAGTGTCATGGCTGACACCAAAATCCACTATAACTTTACAAATAATAGTGTTTTTATGTCACAGAATGTGCAAACCTGATTCCAAAAAAGTTGGGACACTGTACAAATTGTGAATAAAAACAGAATGCAATGATGTAGAAGTTTCCAATTTCAATATTTTATTCAGAATACAACATAGATGATATATCAAATGTTTAAACTGAGAAAATTTATCATTTTAAGGGAAAAATAAGTTGATTTTAAATTTCATGGCATCAACACATTCTCAAAAAAGTTGGGACAAAGGCCATGTTTACCACGTGTGTGGCATCCCCTCTTTCTTTTATATAACTTATGTCTGCAAACATCTGGGGACTGAGGAGACAAGTTGCTCAAGTTTAGAAATAGGAATGTTGTCCCATTCTTGTCTAATACAGGCTTCTAGTTGCTCAACTGTCTTAGGTCTTTTTTGTCGCATCTTCCCCTTTATGAAGCGCCAAAGGTTTTCTATGGGTGAAAGATCTGGACTGTAGGCTGGCCATTTCAGTACCCGGATCCTTCTTCTACGCAGCCATGATGTTGTAATTGATGCAGTATGTGGTCTGGGATTGTCATGTTGGAAAATGGAAGGTCTTCCTTGAAAGAGACAATGTCTGGATGGGAGCACATCTTGTTCTAGAAGTTGGATATACCTTTCAGCATTGATGTTGCCTTTCCAGATGTGTAAGCTGCCCATGCCACACGCACTCATGCAACCCCATATCATCAAAGATGCAGGCTTCTGAACTGAGCTCTGATAACAATTTGGGTTGTCCTTGTCCTCTTTAGTCCAGATGACATGGCGTTGCAGTTTTCCAAAAGAACTTCAAATTTTGATTTGTCTGACCACAGAACAGTTTTCCACTTTGCCACAGACCATTTTAAATGAGCCTTGGCCTAGAGAAAATGCCTGCGCTTCTGGATCATGTTTAGATATGGCTTCTTTTTTGACCTATAGAGTTTTAGCCGGCAACGGAGAATGGCACGGTGGATTGTGTTCACCAACAATGTTTTCTGGAAGTATTCCTGAGCCCCCCCCCCCCCCATTCCTGAGTGATTTCCATTACAGTAGCATTCCTGTATGTGACGCAGTGCCGTCTAAGGGCCCGAAGATCATTGGCATCCAGTATGGTTTCCCGGCCTTGACCCTTACGCACAGAGATTGTTCCAGATTCTCTGAATATTTGGATGATATTATGCACTGTAGATGATGATAACTTCAAACTCTTTGCAATTTTTCTCTAAGAAACTCCTTTCTGATATTGCTCCAGTGTTTTTCGCGCCGCAGCATGATGGGGAATTGGTGATCCTCTGCCCATCTTGACTTCTGAGAGACACTGCCACTCTGAGAGGCTCTTTTTATACCCAATCATGTTGCCAATTGACCTAATAAGTTGCAAATTGGTCCTCTAGCTGTTCCTTATATGTACATTTAACTTTTTCCGGCCTCTTTTTGCTACCTGTCCCAACTTTTTTGGAATGTGTAGCTCTCATGAAATCCAAAATGAGCCAATATTTGGCATGACATTTCAAAATGTTCTCACTTTCAACATTTGATATGTTTTCTATATTCTATTGTGAATAAAATATAAGTTTATGAGATTTGTAAATTATTCCATTCCTTTTTTACTCACAATTTGTACAGTGTCCCAACTTTTTTGGAATCAGGTTTGTAGTTTCAAGAGTCTTTAGGTGAGAATGTAATTGTTTACACTTTAAATATGCAGTTTGTTAATAAAGATAACTCCCTTTAAAAATAAGCTTCAACACTTTCAGAGATGTGAGCTCTAGGTGTCAGTGGCCATTCAGCGCACATGATCCCGCCAAAAGCAGCCTCACCTTGGCCAGTTCTTCTGGAATATGCAGCTGACTCTGATGTGGTTAAAAACATATACTATAATTCATTTTGGGTAATGCTAATGGGCAGTCTTTGGTCCCATTCATTTATTATTTGTTCCAGAGCAAATAGTTTTGTCTCAGTGCAAAATATTTGATGTAACTTTAATGCTCTATATCAGAGCGCTGCCTTTGTACTTTTGATTGAATTGCCTAGCAACTTTTAAGATGGCTGTTGTTGTTGTTTATGAAATAGTATTATTCAGTAAATAATATTTAATCTAAATAATAATAATATTTAATAATAGTATTTTGTATTGGAAAACAGTGTGTTCGTGATGGTGGTTATTTTGTTCCGCCTTTAGATGGTGACAAGAGACTGTTTTTAGTCAGCAGTAAAGACGTTTATATTAAAAAAGATTGCAAAAGGGTTGTAAACAAGGAACTTCTTTCAACAACACCTCCCAATGTGCCTACTTACTACGCCCTTAAAGTATGTACTCTTTTGGTGAAAAAGTACACTTTTGAGTGTGTAGTTAGTAGAAGAGTATGGAAGCTTTAGGACATACTGTCTTGTCAATGTCATATAATTGCCTCTTTAACAGACCACTCTGTGGCATTATGAACCCGTCGAGAGCAGCCTCACCTCGGCCAGTTCTTCAGGAATTTGCCGCTGGCTCTGATATCTCTCTAGTGGTTAAACATGAGATGCAATTTGTTGGTAAATCTAATGGCCAATCTTATTTGTCCCAGAGCAAATAGTTTTGGATGAGGGAATTCAGGGGAAAGATTCATAGCTTTATATTTTTATATAACTTTCATTATGGCTGTTGTTGTTTATTAAATATTATTATACAATAAATAATAGTGTTTAAAAATAGTATTTGATAGAGAAACTGTGTGTGTTCATGATGGTGATTTTAGATACACTGTCCCGCTGTTAGATGGCGACAAGAGACTGTTTTTACCAGGATTTTAAGAGTCCGCAGTAAAGACTTTTACATTGAAAGAGACTGAAACACTGTTGTAAACAAGGAAGTTATTTTATTTTCAACAACACCTTGTAAGATGCAGCCAACAAATGCAGTGAGCAGTGCTGCCATCGGAAAACACCCTTAAAAGATGAAAGGATACTACATCAAAAATCGATTTCCTCAGCGGACATTTAAACTAATGTTTTATTGTGAATATGAGATGAAGAATGAATGCTGTATCAGATGCAGGTAATCACACTCGCTCAGTCAATCTCTCTCTCATAAAACTCTACATGAGCTTTTAAAACAATAATACAATAAGCTTTAAATGAAGCAACTCAATGTTCTTGGGGGGCAAGAGCAGAATGAGGGGTGGCTTGCCAAGTAACACAACTATTATGAGGGATGTTTGGTATAAATTGGTATAAAAAAACAACTAAACTTGACAACAATAGTTCCTAAAATAATTCCCTATATACTGTAGCTGTTTCCTCGGTAACCGTAGTACACACAGCAGCGCAACACCTGACTTTTAAACTGCAGCATATTTATTCAGTGAAAGCTATACATGTATTTGATTGCATTTGTGAGAGCGGAATTGCATGTTATTTGGTCCTGTCTGTGCAATGTCTCTCTACTTATAATGAAGCTGTGTGTTTTAATTACTTCAAAAACAAATGAATATATGCTATAATATTTCCATTTCTAAGCTGTTTAATTGATCAGGACAGCACTGACAATAAGTATTGTTTCTGTGTGTGCGCTATCCTGGATATGCAAGCTACTGTCTGTATGTGTACGCGCGCTGCCCCAGTGAAATAAAAAGTACAGTACATAATCCACAATATCACTTTCTTCAGTGAAAAAAGTCAATTTCCTGTTGTCCCATAACATCAAAACCCATCAACATATTTCTTATGTACTGTTTTGGACTGTTTTCACGTGTAAATGTTGCATCTTCTCCCCATTCATTCATCACCACACTATTGTCAATTGACAATAAACCAAAATGTCATTAATGTAAGTTATGCAATAGTTTTTTTTTTTTTTTTTTACCTATATATTTTATTCTGACTGAAATCTAACTTTAAAAAAAAATGTAAATGTTAAATGCATATAAATGAACTGACTGAAAGAGAGATGGTGGGACACACCGTTATATACTGTGCTATTTGATAGCATTTTGGATTAATTAACTGTGAGGAAATAACTGGCTCCTAACAAACGTTTATGTCTTGGAAGAAATCGAATGATAGACAGAAGAAATCAGGGGAATCCAGTATATGAAGCACTCTCTCTCTCTCTTTATAGGAAAAATCAGATTTCTGATGGCAGTTTGCTGACATCTTTGTTGATAGATCCCTATAGATGAGAGGGATTGTTCTCTGTGATTTACTCAGCATCAATTAGTAATGGGAATATGGATAATTACTTTTCATTTATCCTGCTTATTTCAAAATGTAAACCCTCCTGATGATTAAATGCTGTGAAAATGTGCTTTGCTTTGTACTTGCTTTGTTTGGCCCATTTTTCCTTTTTGTACCTGTCTCTAAAAAGCATTGGTGTCTAACCAACACCCCTCCCTCATGTTGTTTCCTTTGATTATTTCTTGTGTTTACATGTTAGTCATTTGTTTTATTGAAAGTAGTGCCAGAATGATTTGGACTCATTTTGTGGACACACACAAATGCACTCGATCACTTTGCTTGTAGTTTTCCTAAACATTTCCAGGGAGAACACATCTGAATGGGTGAATTTAAGGTTGTGTGTCACGCTGTATATTGGAATGAAGGAGTGCTGTTAGATTAGGATGGATGACCAGAGGTGAGGGGTCAAAGAGAGGGGCCGTTTGAACCTTTGTCTCTTTATAATAGTCAGAGCTGAAGGTCAGAATAAGCTTTGCTCTGAGAGACATGTAAAACTGCTGTGTGTTAGAGTGCAGGAGGAATAAACAGAAATGTATTTGGTTAACCTGACTCAACTCAGACAGGTCACACAGGTCATTTGCATTAATTATTTCTAAGAAATGCAGTTGTTACTTAGACATTTTATGGTGATTTTAGTCATATTAATGATGTTATATGATAGTTTCTCTGTGTGGATATTTGTGTCACTTAGCATCACCATGTACTACTCACTATTCTAACTAACTATTTCTGATTAAAGAGGATTTATTAAACAAAACTGAGACACTGAAAGATTTTGCAAGTGATTTGTGACTACATCAATTATTAAACACCACATTTGTAAGTATGGAATTGTGATAACATGCGTTTCATGCCTCTGTCATTTGGATCCTGAAACTGAGGAGCTGCAGCTGTGTCTTAATTCATCAATATTTCATATTTAATTATTTTCTCAAGATTCTGAAAATCATTACTTTAGGGGAATGTAAGTGACTGTTCTTCTTCTTTTTCCTTCTTTTTTCTATTTCAGGTTTTTTTGTTTTGTTTTGTTTCCACAAATATGAAGTAAAAAATCCCATTGAACATGTTCTCAAGATCACATATATATCATAATACATACACATATATAAAATAACCGCCCCCCGCCCCCCCACAAAGTTGGCAATATCCAAAATGATTGTCCTTGTGAGGACATATTTTAGTTGTTATGAGGAAACAAGCTTATAAGTTATAAATAATAAAGTTTTAGCAATATGAGATTAAAGTCATTATACTTTGATAACTGAGTTGTAGCAAGGCCAGTATATTGTGTGAATAACGTTAATTAATGTAAAAAAAAAAAATCCACCACCTTCTCCACAATAATAAATAAATAAATAGATAAATTATAAATAAAATTAAATTAAAAACAGCAATAAAACATTCTAAAGATTGAATTGGACTCCAACTCGTTAACTTAAGTTATATTGTTGTCTTTTCTGAGGTAATTAACGTTAAGTGACTATTTACAAGCTGTTTTTTTTTCTTTCACGGTATAATAAATGATTGGATATAATATTTCACGTTTTCAAATCCATTCATTATTTGTTGTGCGCCAGCCATCCAGTAATTGCAATAAGCTTTGTGCTATGTTGCTTTTAATATAACAGCTCAGCTTTCAAATTCTGTCACTTTTATCACAAAATACAAATTATAAATGTGTTTTTCCTCTTTATTACAAGTTATTGCACGATATAAATGTGAAGGAACATCAGAAGGCATGAAAAACAGTATAATTAAATGAAATGAATGTCTCATTGTAATCGAAAGATGATTGATTCACATGCCACTTGATATGCGGTATGTCACGCCACATTGAAAAGTGCGAAAACACATTATTGTAAGACCTAATGTTTATATTTCACTATATAACTGACAGAATTTCAAAGCTGAGAATAAGTTTTATATTAAAATTACCAAAAGCACAAAGCTTACTGCTATTAGGAATTTTTCCCGGTGCTTCCAATTCAGGCCATTTGCATGCACAAGGCTATAGGCTACTTTCAAAATATATTGCAATTGCTACGACTTAATTCTAGTAATATTCTCAAAATATTGCACCTTTATTCTCAAAATATTTTGACTTTATTCTCAAAATATTTTGACTTTATTCTCATAATTAAAATTTTATTCTCAAAAATATTTTTACTTTATTCTCGTATTGCTACAACTTTATTCTCATTCTTATAAGCTTATTATTATTATTATTATTATTATTATTATTTATTTTATTTTATTTTTTTAATTGTGTGGCACCAAAACGCTGTGCAATCTGTGCAATACACAACCCCTCCAGATTATGCCATAGCCTTGTAAATTTCAAAACTAATTGAGATCTTTGACCTTGAAAACAGTTACTTGAATAAAAACACCACAGCTGTGTTGTTTTAAGAGCCTTTTAAACGTCCTCATTAATGGCATGAATGTGGTAATTGACTGACAGATACAATCTGAACTATTATCTATCACTAGCCGATTGTATTGCTTTTTGGGAGGAGTTTGATGTCAGTAATGGCTATAATCAGAGCGATAACAAAACAGGCCGAGTGTTAATAGTCTGATTGTGTGTGGGTGCTGGGGTTAATAAGACGATGAAGGTGTTTGAGAGTTCAGGGGTCATGAGGGAGCCAGCTGCAGGCCTGAAGGCCTCAGTGGCCGTCCCAGACAAGGGCTAGTGACCAAGGAAAGCCTGAGGCCACCAGTGTCACCCTAGGACCCTGTCTGCTCATGCTAGAGGAGTGATGGATACTCAGCCCGGAGGGATAATGACCCCAAAACGGCCAGCTATGAAAACACTGGGACACAATATTGCATGTTTGAACTCTGTTCCAGCTTTGTTGTAGAGAATAGATAGAGTATTGGATGAATAGAGGACAGCCTGGATGGATGGATCAGTAACATTTGTGATGATGAATCACTGGACATGCAGAGATCATCTGAAGCCTCTTCTAATGGCTGTGTTTAGTCCACTATTGTAAGTGTCTTAACAAAGGAAATCATCGGGATGCCTAAGGCCACTTACGCTCCTCTCCACTGCTCCTTCATCTGTGCTATCCATCAATTAAACTAACACTAATTATAATTGTGTCTGAAAGATAAACTCAGACCTCCAGTGCTGTAAACATTGTTTTGACCCTCATGTTTTCCTTGGGCTAGGAGAGACCTCAAGGCCATTTTAATAGTTCAAAAATGTGCTTACATTTTAAGCACAAAGTTCATTCTTCATGACTTTTCCCAATATAATGAGAAAGGAACGTTAACAAAATCATAACTTTATAAGATGCTTCAACTGTCCTCCATAAATAATGTGACATTATCTGGGTCTCAGAGAAGTCTTGGAAAAGTCTTGTTTTAAAGGGGTTATGAAATGAAATTTCAGATTTTTATGTTATGTTTCTTGAGGGTAGTTTATAAAGGTTGAAAGGTTATTTGCACCAAAAAAAGGTCCAATATGAGTATTATCCATCCTCATTTTCACTCTCTGTGAAACACTTAATTTCAGTGGGCATTACCTCTTGCAGAATTGGAAGTGCTGCGATTGGCTAACTTCATTGCACTATATTGCATGTCCTCATTTCCAGCATGTCATGTGTTTTGATACTCGAGATGGCAAGCGCTATGACAGAGCCATATATGTTCGAGCCCAAAGCAGAAGATATTGAAACACAACCATTTGCAATGACAGAACAGCATTTGAGATTGATGCTCTTGCTCAATGTCTTTATCCAACACATGCTCCATTTCATGATGCCTTAAATATAAATACATTTTCCATATTGATTTTTAACTGTTTTAACAATATTTTGAATCACGCATTACATTGTGTTGTGTTTAATAGTTAAATGTCCTGGCAGAAAATTACCAGTACCTGTTTTTTTGTTTTGTTTTGTTTTGTTTTTTACAGTGCACAGTTTTTGAAAGTCTCTTATGCTCACCAAGGCATTTATTTGATCAAAAATTCAGTAAATACCTGTAATATTTTAAAATATGATTACAATTTTAAACAACTGTTTTCAATTTTAATTTGAAATGCAATTTATTCCTGAGATGGCAGAGCTGAAATTTTAAAAATGCCTGTGCTTCTTAATATATTTATGGAAACTGTGATACTTTTCTTCAGGATTCTTTGATGAATAACAGTTCAAAAGAACAGCATTTACTTGAAACAGAAATCTTTTGTAACATTATAAATGTCTTTACCATCACTTTTGATCAATGCAATGTGTCTTTGCTATATATCACATATTCTTTTTATATTTAAACCATTGCGGTCTCTGTCACCCCAAACATTAAAAAAAAAAAAAAAAAAAAAAAAACATTAACCTCAATGAGCCATTCTCAACAGATCTGCAGGGCTTGTCCCTCACAGAAGGAGGAGAGAATTGCTCTTCTCTAATACATAATCACACCAGCAGTGTACCTATACTCTCTTTAATGTCAATATTCGTCTCCCTTATAGCCTTTAACACTGGGAGGTATGTCTGCTCATTGGAACGTCTGTGCTGTAAATGCTTTTAACATACCCGGTAATTATACCATCTTGTTGCAGTGAAGATTTGCATTATTACAGATGTCAAAGAAAAGGGTGTGAGGGTGGGGGTGAAGCACTATTATCATTATTTAACCTCAGTGTGTTGCCCAATGCATAACTGTATCATTATCATTAAATTTTAATCATCCATGCAACCGCCTCAAGTGTGTGTGTGTGTGTGTGTGTGTGTGTGTGTGTGTGTGTGTGTGTGGGTGTGTGTGTGTGTGTGTGTGTGTTTTTACATGTTTTCTGGGGTCTGTTTAGTTCTCTTTATTCGCCTGGCCCTCTTAATCTTGGAAGTGTTTGCTCTTAAAGACTATGTGGCACACTCGATTACATTCTCCTTTACTAATGAAAGAATGTGATAGAGGCAGACTGTGGTCCAGAGAGGCAGCAGGGGGGAAGAGACAAACCGTGAATCACATGACCACTCAGGACTGAGTGTGAGCCGCCTGTATTGTCATGAATGTGTGAGGAGACGTGGAGAAGACACCTTCAGATTCTCCAGTTCACTTTGAGATATTTTTTATAAATGTAGAAGTCACACAAAACAAAATTTAGATCCCGCAGACATAAACATCCAGCCTCTATTACAAATTGTTTAGTTTTGGATTTGTTTCAGGATGGTTTTGCTGTGGTTTCCGTCTTTCTCGTTCTCTCGTGTTCTCCCGTCATGTGTTCCCAGAGCACAAACAGCACCACGCTGCCGAGCAAAAAGGAGTAATAAATCTAAAACGTGCTATAGGAAGTGCAGCAAGAGGCACGTCAGGTGAGCTTTCAAAAGTGACAGCAAGATTTCAATGTGGGGGCGAGAGGGGAGCAGCGACAGTCAAAAAAGCAAACCTGTGCTGGGACATTTCCCTCTACAAAGGTGTACAGATGAACAAATTAAAGACTAGAGAATGACAATGCGACTACAGATGTTTGCTCTGCCCGCATCTCTTTTTGGATAATCTCAGTTAAGGAGAAGGTAGAGAACGAGTGCGATTAAAAAGTCCAGGTTTTCAGAAAACAGTGGGTTGCTTATTAGAGAAGCTTTGATCGTGGAGCCTTTGATATCTCAGTGCTCATCAAGAATTCACTTTCAGCCATAAATATAGGTAGCTCAGAGAAGTGCTATGACACACACACTTATTCTCTCACAGACACTTTAAGTTATCAGAAGCATTGCAAAATATGAAGGGAACTGTGAGGGAGGGTCTAAAAGAAAACGAGGGGAAGAGAAAGACTTGGGTGGCAGGTGAATTTTTTCACTTTTATTATTCAGAAACAATATATATATATATATATTTGTATATATTTGTATCTAATAAAATAAATACATCTTAAGCATGCAGAATAACATAAGTGGACTTTGAGTTAGATATTTGATTGATTGTTTAACCGTAGTTCTAAAAAAAAAAATTTGGAGTAAGTTTTACACGATAACACTATTTTACTTGTTTATTTCAAAATTTCACATTTAATATAATGTTACTTGCCAATTCTTTGTAATTATTTGTGAAATTTACTGTCAGGTTCTGAGTAGAAATTGTTTATACACCAATTTTCTTCAGTGTATATGCATATTTATGAGTCTCTAAATACAAAGTGTATTTGTGTAATTTAATAATATCTGAATTTACACTGAATAGTAAATTTATAGTAAATTATAGTAAATTTGAAATGAAATAAATAAAGTCGTTACATTGCATAGTTTTTTTTTAAAATAATAATAAATATATATATATATATATATATATATATATATATATATATATATATATATGAGAAGAAAAAAAGATATAAAATATTATTATAAGATAGAACAAATATATAAGAAAATAAGAAATATGTTGTTGAGGGTAGTATACATTTGCCTAGGGCTGTTTGAATGTAAATTTGAAGAAAAGAGCTGTTGGTCTATGACACATGCAGGGACATCTGATCTGACCTGATCATTGGTGTGCTTAGCAGGTCATGACTAAAAGAATACTCTGTAGAGTGGACACAAATACAAACGGGGGGGAAAAAAAGATCAAGCACAGATTATTATTTATTTATTTATTTATTTATTTATTTATTTATTTATTTATTTATTTATTTATTTATTTCTGTTTGTGTTCCATCTTAATTCACTCTGATCTAGTAAAAATCTTCTCACTGATTTTTCACACAGAAGCCTCCACACACACACACACACACACACACACTAAGCTACATATCGTACACATCCACATGTTTAGTAGAATTTTGTCCTCAAGATAAAAACAACAAACAGACCTCAACACAACAAGAAAATATTCTCAGCTCATGTATAAGTTTCCTTAATTGGACTTGTAATCCTATCGGTGTCAAAAACATAGCGAAACCCCCAAAAAACACTGTCCTCATTAAAAAGTACAAGCCTGCTTTTGAGAGCTCACACATAGAATTGATTAGAAAGGTAACGCTGGGTGTGATTTTCATTTCTTTCATTGTTCTACTCCCAGCTCAATGAGACAGGATTTTTCTCCCTGCATCCCAATTACAGCACTGTAGATCAAGCAAGGTGCAAGATTAACTAGAGAAGCCTCACTAATACAAAGAGAATTCCTAACTTAACAAGGTGTCATTCCTCATTGACAGAACCCTACACTGTCTGTCCCAGAGTAATTATAAGACGTGCATTCGGATGTAAATACATGCACATGGACCTCTAAAAACAGCAGTACTGTATTTAAGATACCTTTCTTCTCTAGACTGGAAGCCATGGGTTTTCCCCAATAAACTTGGATACATATTGTGGGTATGTCATTATTTTTCTCAGAAATAGAAAAATTCAGAAGTTTTATTGAGAGCATATTGAAGTTTTAAAGTTTAAACCCAAGTTGAAATTATAGAACTCACTTTGATCAAAGGGATCAGAGAGTCTGATCAGAGGGAGAGTGGCAGGATCTCAAAGTTTGTCGGCTGAATACTTAAACGGAGCTTCTCTAGGAGGAGGGAAATGCATTGGAATGTCCATAGCAGCCATACCTCATCATTCCTTTTCTTATCTATAATCACCACTGTGAGCTATAAAAGAGCAATTTCTCATATTCCAGTATTAATTTCTAAACATACACAAAACTTATTTGATAGTATGTGATATAAATATATATTGCTCTCTGAATATCTTCATTGATTTTTATGCTCATTGTCATCTTCAAAGACGACTCTTCTGGATTTGATTGTCTTCATTAACCTCCCTTTAGTCTGTAATGCTCATGCTTTTCATCATTGCTGGATATTTTATGCAATTAATCCATGAAGTTATATTTGTGTTGAGAACAGAGTGGGAAAAAAAGGTGCATGCACACACACATCAATAAGCACACTGCGGGAGACGATTAATTTTTCTATTTCTGTATTCAGAAGCTGCTCATAAACTATTTAGACTTTTCAGCCCTAATGGAGATTCTGGAGGCACAGTGGGGCATCTTTTATACATCAATAAGGCCAATTATCTGTTTAACTGAGAAAGGCCGTGTTGCCAGATTTGCCCTTCCCTACTGTTTACACTCATTCTTTTCTTCCTCAACAACAGAGGGCAGCCCTGCACACTGACCCCCCAAGACATACCCCAAGGTGGGGTTGGTAGGGTGGTGGGACGTGGGGCTCAATCTTTAAACCCTAAAAACCTCTTTAAGTAATCTTGTAATGATTATCTGTTTTAAATACTGTTACATTTTTGTGATGTGTACATACACTTGTATAGTTTTTAAATTATTTTACTTATTTATTTATTTGTGATTTGTTTTACATTTATTTTAACGAAATAGTACAGAATTTTAAATATTGCCGAATTATCAGCATGCACATTATTATCAGCCTATCAGTATAGGTTAGAGCATTATAGTGATGAATCGCTAATTTTCTATTTTAATAGAATAGAATCCCTATTTTAATGCTTTTAAGTGTTTTAGGGTATGAATTCAACAACCCCTTTGAAGGCATGAGACTGCAGAAAAAACTACCAAGAGACTGCAGAAAGTCAAACATTGGCTGACCTACTCGTACAATTCTCTTCCAGACAGGGGCTTGTCATGGCCCTTTTATCCATTGTAGCCATTCCAAGGCTAGGCTTGCATTGCTTGTCCCAGTATCCCTCATCTCAAAAGCCAAAACACAGCCATCCAGCTGAAGCTTTGCCCTGTCTCTTCTTTATTCCAGGATCCTGCCTCATCGCTCCACGGTTGACATGCCAACCTTCACCATCCCTGGCCATGCTCAAACTTTGTCTTCATGTGCTCTGTGTTCTAATCAGGTTCCAGAAGCACAGACAGGTTTTTGAGCACATCAGCTGTGTGTCTGTCCTGGCCCAAGCCTTTAGCATTACATTCCCACAGTCCGAAGAATTACTTCACAACATGGAGGATTCATACAGCCCAGGGCTTTATATTTGTAACCCACACCAGCGTGACCACGGCTGGTCCATCAGCAGGCCTCATTAGCTCTATACCCAGAGAATGTGCAGCCTGCCTGGCTCCAGATGGGTCCGAGCCAAGCTTTTGCTGCCAACAATAGGCTGCCAAGCAGTTGTTCTGACAGTGGAAGATGGGATGAAAAGAGGTTTGCCGGATTTGAATGTTTCTAGTTGGTGTGACTGCAGAGTTATATGAACTGTGTATTTTATTGAGAGGAGCACAGATGGATAGCAATGTGGTGTTCATATAGTCAATGGCAATCCAAGTGCCAAAATAAAAGCCACTCAAAAGCATGTTCTTCACAATTTGGCTCGGGTTTAACATATTCATAAATTTCAAACAACGGTTCTTGACTGGAATGCACTAGAATGGTATAAGAATTCAAGCAATGTGATAATTAAGAAAAACATGGCGTCTCAATCCTCAGTGGCAGTGTATAATTACAGTGTGGAAAGTCTGTGTTGTCTGATTCAACCTCACCACTTGCCACAACAACTTGACAATGCTGATTTCCTCACATTGCTCCGTGTTCAGGACAGATTAAATACAGCTAAACATCAACCGTCATGCTCTTGAGAACCCCGTCTTTGTGTATGCATGTGTACAGTAGCTTGGCATTCAAACTAGGAAAAGTACGCTCGTAAGTGCCAGCTCAAACTTAGACTAAACCGGCACAGCCACTTGGGGTTTTGGGTCGCCCAGTGATGGTTTCTCTGCGGTGTTCTCCACTGAAGAGAATTAATGTGAGATTTTTTAAATAACATGTGGTCGCTGGTAGATGGAGTAAATGGCAAGACTTGTCCTGTCACTCATTGCTGTCCTCTGGTAAGCAGCCCTAGAAAGCCACAAAGTTGCCGGGGTGGATCTGTGGCCCGCTCTGACTGCATAGAGAGAGAGAATAACTGCTGCTGACACTTGCTGCTCCTGCTGGACAGATGATGTCATTTTATGGGACCTTAAACATATGATCCTAAATGCTTTTTAAAGCCGGGGATGATCTTGAATGCATTGTACATGCTTAACCTTTGAGTTATTCCTAATGTGTTTTATTATTTAACTGGGCCTCTGAAGTATTTTTGCCTTTGCCAAATGAAAAATCCTTTACATGGAGGAACATGGAGTTGTGGTGAATTAAGCTTACAGAGGGACATGTATGGGTAAAGTCTGAAGCCCGTAAAAATAGCATGATTAGACAGGCACTCACTCAGCACCTGCTCTTTATACTGGACAGTTATGGCATTATTGGACAGAGCACAGATGTCACAATGACACCTGTGGACCCATTTCCCTTACTAACACATATGCAACATGAGCAGAATGAATTTATGAAAAAATCATTCATAAATCTGTTCACACATACATTTTCCCTGTTGAGTTGAAGGCTTCGTTTTATGTAAGTATGGTTTTATTCACAATTTACACAGAGATTTGTCATGCTTGTGTTTTATGGATAAGGCCCAAAGGTTGTATCGACCATGACCATAATTATTCAACTCTCACATACAAAGTGATTTTGATACAGTTTGGATGGGAAAATTTTGTGTGGGCGATAGAATTTTGTGTGTGTGGGGAAGCATGAGTGGCCCCTTCGACCTAGTTTGGGTCTCTCCCAGCCTTTGTGGCTCCTCCAGACTTTGGCCAGTGTGTTAGCCGAAGTCCAGGACTCTCACAGTCTGCAGCAGTGAGGCTGAGATTTGAGACAGAGTGAATGAGATCAGGTTACGGCAGAGATAATCCTCTCAAAGCTGTTTTCTCCTACCACTATAGTGCAGGATATTACTCTGGCAATAAGTGATTTTAATTGGTTGTCTCACATTACATGCAGACAGGCGCGTGCCTTTGGGTAATTCCTCTCTCTGTATTGGCCACTTTGCATGCCTCAATTTTCAAATTAGAATGACTGAGCAGAAATGGTTTTGTAAGGTTGCTGGTTGGTTCGTTGACGACTGGGGGCTTCTGATTACAGTTACATGCATACGTGTCTGGCCTTTTGTTTAATTTTCCTCCTCATTGTCTGGCTTGTGGGTCTGGTATTCTGGACAGTGATAGTCTGGCCATCCATTAATTGAATGCCAATCTCCCCAAATGTTTTTGGATTGCCTGGTTAGTATTGTAGTCTTGCCCATCATTGTTTTGGATAGTTGTAATTCCAGTCAGTGCCAGGACAGCTGCGTAGCTTTGCACTGCACCTTGGGCTGGGAATGGCTCTTGACTCTTTTTATAAGATTTCTAATAGTCAGGATGCTCCATATAAAAAGACGTAATTCATCATATATTATTACATTATATATAACCATCTAATGGTTAGAGAGTTTAACTCCTAACCCTAAGGTTGTGGGTTCGAGTCTCGGGCCGGCAATACCATGACTGAGGTGCCCTTGAGCAAGGCACTGAACCCCCAACTGTTCCCCGGGCGCTGCAGCATAAATGGCTGCTCACTGCTCCAGATGTGTGTTCACGGTGTGTTTGTGTGTGTGTGTGTTCACTGCTGTGTGTGTGCACTTTTGATGGGTTAAATACAGAGCACGAATTCATGGGTCACCATACTTGGCTGTATGTCACTTTCACTTTTTAAAATTGTATGTTGTTTTGCACTTTTTTCAGTTGATTGTTGATGTCATTATTAATTAGTCACTTTCTTTATTTGTAATTCCCTTTAAGATGAATAATATTATCAAGACGTTAACTTGATAATATTATGAAGAAATAACTAACCATCAGTTAACCATCATAATATGAAGAAATAACTAACCATCAGCTTTTTGGGGGAGGAAAAAAAAAAGAACAGAACAGAACTGAATTGAATTGAGAAAGATTTTTAACTAGTTGCATTATAATGTTCTTATAATGTTACAATGACTTATGTGTTACTTCATCTCATTGTCACTGTTTATTGTGATTTCACAGCAATGCCAGAAACTTAAAAAAAAAAAAAAGAATAAGAGCAGAAATAGGACAGCACACCCAGTTTGGTGAGAGCTGGTAAGAAATGCAGATTTTGTTGTTTCATACCCCTCTTCTCCACAACAGAAGTCCTCAGAGCATTGGTTTGACATGATTTCACCTGATGCTTGGAGAGCCAGTTTAAGTGCTGGAATTCACTTGGGGTCTCATTACCAAAGCAATAGGCCTTAAATTATTTTTACAATATTTGCATGGCTTGGGTAAAGAAGCTAATGGGAATGGTAGAGAAAAGCACACACACGGGTTTCTCGTTCCATCAGGGACTCTGCCTCTGGAGTTCTGGAGGGAGGGAGGAGCTGCATCAGTCTCTCTCTCCAGGGACACACCTCCTAATATGGGTTCTCCTCCCTCTTAGTCACCCTTTGGCCCTGAGAGCCCTGGGCTAACTCTGGCACTTTTACAGCCTCATAATTACTGAGATCATAGACTGACACAACCACTAATGAGACGCCTTATAACTGCTGGAGAGAGAGATCCAGACACTGTGCCACTGTAGGCAGGACTGAGGGTGGAGAGCAGGCCTGCTATCAAAAGCAGTTTCCTTCTCAAATGATGACAGATAAACTCTGTGTTCCAGTTAATTGAGGTGAGATGTACAAAAATGTACTTTAAACTCGTCCCGTATCCTTTGGTTTTGCTGTAACAAAAGGTGACACGCTTAAATGTACTCTCCGAGTCAACAGCAACAACAGAAAAACACATTTTTACAATTATTAACTCAACATGTCTTGAGGGCAGAGTTCGTTGGCTGCGCCAAGTTACATAGGGAACAATTGAAGAGATGGAAGTAGTTTGGGATAAAAGTCTCATGAACAGCTGCTTAAGCAATGGAGATATAACAGCATATGATATGCAGTCTCCTGGCTTCCTCTGTGATTTCTGCAGATGCCAGTTCTCCGATTTCAAAGGGAATACCCAAATGGTGATATCACGTTAAATCAAGACAAAGCTAAGGCGTGACTTTTATATGTCGAATGCCACTTTTATCCACGTTTGAGCTATTTTGATCTTGACTAAAATCAAGAATGTAAAGAACTGGGGAATTCATGTCACCACACCAAAAATGATAGGACAGACAGATGGCGCTCATTAGGCCTGTGTTGAAGGGAAAGAATGGCATTAAATGAGATCATCTTCCTTCCTGTGTCATTTTATGCTAAACTTCTATATTCTTTTTTTCTTTCTTTTTTTTAATGCAAGGAAAAATAATGGACAGATCACACAATATGACTGAAATGTGACATCATATCCCCTTCTTTCAAAGACATCATTCAAAACCTTGACAAGATGATTGGTATAATTAGCATAAGTAGCTATAGTAGTACTACAATATGGTGAGTTTTTTCATTCCTTCTTGTGTGCTTATGTTTTACATTTAGATATACATATCCATGTGTACATAATTAAGACTTTTACTGTAAAAAATGGCTATTTTCACTGTACTAAAGCTATGTGTGTGTATGTACAGTATAATATATATATATATATATATATATATATATATATATATATATATATATATATATATATATATATATATATAAATATATATATATATGGTCACCGTGATTTTGCAAAGTAAGACGTTCCTGGATCAACATCTTTTGATGATCCTGGATCAACATTATTGTCCAAAAATATAGACTTAACCCAATCCCTACTCCTAAGACATATGCACACGGCGGCCATTGTAAGTCTGCAAGAGCACAAGTGCACATGAAGTGTGCCATTTGGGACAGGGCCTAGGTTGCAGGCCATTCAGTGGAATGAACAACAACTCCTCTGCATTCTACTTTAAACGGGTCATATGATGCTGCTAAAAAGAACATTATTTTGTGTATTTGGTGTAATGAAATGTGTTTATGTGGTTTTAGGTTAAAAAAACACATTATTTTCCACATACTGTACATTATTGTTTCTCCTCTATGCCCCACCTTCTGAAACGTGTTGATTTCTGAAAAGCGAGGTGTGCTGTAGTTGGCCAGCTATCCAGCGCGTTGTGATTGGCCGAACGCCTCAAGTGTGTGACAGAAATGTTATGCCTTTTAACATATTGTGATGCCTTGTCTGGCCGGAGTGACCACACATAAACATAAAACCCATGACAAACATGATATAAACATGATTTCTAGTCGTGTCTTCTTTTGGAAGGTAAAAACAAAGTAGTTTCGCTTTCTCAACGAAACAGCGTCACACACTGCAGTCTTGAGTGAGCAGAGGCCGGAGGCCTAGCGTGAGCCGCTTGAGTGAGCAAAGGCGGGCGGCTTGAGGCAGATTCTACGAAGGAGCGTACCTTGTGCTTGCGGCAACCACATGTGAAGTCCCCGGGCTGGACTCCACTTCATCCACGGTGAAAGCCGATTCGGCGATCCACAGTGCAAAGTTGATGTATTTTCTCAGCGACCAGCACGGATCAGCCCCAGGCATGACGAAGCGGATATCATCCTCTTTTGGAAGGCCAAACAAAGTAGTTTTGGTTTCTCATTGAAACACACAGCGTCTATACAACATGGCGGCAGCGGCAACAATAATACTACAACGAGAATAAAAGGTACGTCTTCTTTCTTTGCGTGAACATCTGGGCAGTATTATGCAAATCTTCCCACATAGTGACGTAGAGATGTGGGGGCGTGTTAGAACGAACCGTTTCAGGGGGGCATGGACGAGTCTTAACTTTTATATAGAATATCTCTATGGATTTGAGACTTTAGTCTTTGCAACTTTACAGATCTTCTTTATTCACCAAGAGCTTGTAAAACTCTAAAGAGAAAGGGAAATTTGAAATCGCATCATATGACCCCTTTAATGGTGCACACTATCCACTTTCCCCCTACTTCTAGCACTCAGGAACCATTTCTGCATATCTTTTTTTTTTTTGGCTTCTCATCGGACTTCTTCATCAGATGTTCTTAGCTGCTATTGATGTCAGTGCTTCCGACAGAAAGGCTCGGCACTGCAGTGATGTCTGAGGATCAGTTCAGCCTCCTAGAGCCTACAGACCTAGGTTTTCACTTTGTGTGTTTTGGGTTGTGTCACTGCAATTTCACATCTCACATCTCATCTTTGTTTTGAGTTGTTTAATGCAGTTTTCCCTGTTACTATGAATGATTAGTTTTCCTTATTATTTCCTTCAATATGAATCACACACTTTCATAATAAGGCATAGCAGAAGTTCCATTTCTATTAGAAATAATAACTCTGAAACCTACTAGATATAAAAAGTGTGAGAAAAGAGAATGCAGCAAAAAAAAAAAAAAAAAAAAAAAAAACAGCAAGCCAGACAGACAGATGGGTAGGGTGGTATCAGATAAAGGGAAGCTGGGAAAGGAAGTGCGAGAACTTCAGTTTTTTGGCTTGTCTTCCTTTATCGCATGAGGATCTGAGTGGTGGAAAAGAGGGGAGGAAGAATCACTGTGCCACAGACAGAATAAATAAGAGGCTTCTCTTGAAAGCTCTCACTTGATCTCAACGCTGTGTTAGTTCACTGGCTCCTCAGCATGGCCGCCAATGTGTTGAGGAGAAAGAGAGAGGTCTTTGAAGGGGAATGTGGGTGTGAGTGTGGGCTCCAGTATTGTTCCAGACCCTCCCAGGGATGCCTACCACCCTAACCCCCGCTGTCACTGCTCGATAAGGGGAAAGGAGGGGGAAGGGAGGCCTAGTACCCAGCAATCTGTCAAACAGAGGGTTTTCATAAAGGTGAGTGTGAAGGCAGGGAGGGGAGGATGAGAGAGAGAGAGAGATATCGAATGGAATTGTGACAGGGAGATGAAGATGAGACTTGACAGTTCTCTCTGGGTTTCTGTGATTAATTGGGATCAGGTCACCTCTCCAGTGTCTGGACAGTAATCATATGCAGTTTCATATGGCGATTTACATAGACACCCTCTGTCTCCCTCACTGGGGGGAATCTTGTGAAACACACAATGCTCTGTAGCGCGCTTGTCACCTTATTTATATTACTGCTATGAATGTGACGAATGAATGCGACCCAAAATAAAAATTTGTATGCTGTGTTGTTGCAGAATTTTTATTTAAGGCCATATTTGGATAGTAATCTTAAATAATACATCCGCTTTATTTATTTCTTTATCTTTCCCAGACTCGGCTTAGATGTGCAAGGTAGTGCAGGATATCTTTTGCAAGTACTGCTGCTTAGAAGGTGGTTGTCATTGCTGCTATAACTTTCCCTTTCACAAACTCTGTCTCAAAGCAAAAGGCCTTTCAGAAGCCTGGATGGGTACCTAGACAATGGAGGTGCAGGTAGTGAGAAAAGACACAGGATGGTGAATAATTTATGGCAGAGAAAATCTAAAGGAAAGCATGTGAAGCAAGAGAGTGTAGACAGTGGTAACATATCAAGCAACAATAAAGACATAGACAGACAAGAGGAGAGAAGACACCGGCGAAAAAAATCCCACTTCAGTGTTTGTTGATGTTGAAAGGCATGGCCACTTTTTAAAGTTGTGATTCTGCAAGTTGTTTACGAGACGCCGCACAGCCCTAACAGGTAGAAGTTCTGCTATGAATTAACTTTTTTTTTTTTTGATACCAGGCTTTGGCTTGTACAGACACATGTATAGCCATGCAAAGCAAGACTTAACATTGCTGTATTTTAAAGTAGAGAAGATTGAGCGGCATTAGGCATTCACTGTCTCTAGATTCTTTCTGTCTCACTTTTTATACCTTCTTGTTTATACACAAAACTTTTCAAATGAAGTTTCTGATGCAGTGTGCACAGTCCCTAGAGTAATATTTTCTCAGAGAGCTGTGTCGGACAAAACTTTTTCAGAGTTGGATGAATTATTTTGTTAATCTCTCTCTCTCACACACACACACACTTACACACACACACACACACACACACACACACACACACACACACACACACACACACACACACACACACACACACACACACACACACACACACACACACACACACACACACACGTTTACTTAGCTATCTAAATGAGGACATTCCATAGGCGTAATGGTTTTTATACTATATAAAATGTATTTTCTGTCACCCTACACCAACACTACACCTAAACCTACCCCTTACAGAAAACTTTATGCATTTTTACAATTTCAAAAAAACTTTGTTTACTTTATTTTTATGCCAGTTTTACAAATGAGGACGTCCCCCCCCCACACACACACACACACCACACACACCACACCACACACAAATCATTAAAGGAATACATTGGGTTCAATACAAGTAATAGATTTGTGTTAATGTTAATTACTATTAAAAAAAAAAATCTTAAAAAAAACAAAAATCTGGGTTACGGTGAGGTTCTTACAAAATAAATGAATGGGTCAAATCTGTAACATTAAAACACTCACCGTTTCAGTAGTATAGCTGCAACATGTAAACAATGTGTGTTATTTTAGAGTGTAAAAATAATTTAACCTTTTCTGTGTAGAGTTATATCTAATTCAATTCAAATTAACTGAAAAAAAGTGTTTTTATAAAGTTATAAGCTTTTCATTTTTGCCTTTAAATCCCCTAAACATTGGCCCTATTTATTTACATTGCAAGTGCCTCACCGTAACCTCCATTTTTGCATTTTGGTAAAGACAAAGAGGGACGAAATACATTTTTGTGGTAATCAACATTATGCCGCACATGCTGTTGATTGAGCTTGGCTTGTCCTGGAATATTCCTTCAAGTGAACAGCCATAGCTTGTAGAAAAAAGCTGAGTGTGACTTTTCATTTGAAATGACCAGGTGTCACCCGTGCTGCAGAAGCCAAAGTGTTCATGTTGGTGCTCAGATCAGTAACAGCATGTCATTACGGGGTTGCACAGCGGGCAGAACAGGTGAACCAGACATACGTCTGACACTCAAGCACCAGAGATCCCGTCCCACAGACAGCTGCCCAGACGCCCGGCGAGTCCCAGACCTGCCAGTCCGGTTCCATCGGCAGTTCTACTGGTGACGGCTGTGACATGCGAGAAAACTGTCCGTGCCGAAATCCGTCACTTCCTTGCTACTTTCATCCCCCGCGCACTTCAAAACGTGACATGTGTCATCTGTAAGAAGCTTAGAGATGCTGAATCCCCCCCCCATCTGACGCTTTGATGGTGATTCTGCCCAAGGCGTTTGTCATACATAACTTAGTCTGTAACAATGAGAAACGGAGGCTGGTTGAAGGATGGGGATAGAAAAAGTGTGTAAGAATGCATATATTGTAAAATCCCTACTATCACCATGGGGCAGGAAATCAAAGTATGCAATGGAAGTGTGTATCACAGGCTTGTCATCGTTCCTCTTGTTCGCCAGTGATTTCAGTGGCTGCCTCTGGTCTTAAGGCAGAACATGGCTGTCAAAGACTCCTGTAGTGAATGTCGGGGCATCTTAGTCCCAATTTTACTGCAGCAAATCTTTCAATCCCATTGATACTTGATGTACTACACAGCGGGCAACCACTGTGTCAGAGAACCTCTGCTTATGGATGGATAAAATGCTTTACATTACATTGGCTGATGTCTTTCCATGTGTAATTCTGGATTATAGTAAATATGACAATTCATGTCTGGCCTTTGGAGTTTGAATTAACAGTAAGAAGTTACAAATTATGACTATAACCTAAATATGGAACATAGGCCTGTGGCAGAAGAGCAAACATGACTATGTTCTTGGCAGAAGATGCCTATGTTTGTGGTTCAGCTAATGTGTCCCTCTTTGGTTTGGATGCCTGTATTTCTCCCATTTTCAATCTCTGTGTGTGTGTTTTGTGCTTTGACTGTTAAAACCCTCTGGAGTCGATTAACGCGTATACGCGTTTTGGGGTATTTTCTCCTGATAACCCCGAAAAGAACTTAAATTACACTTTCAGTTTTGATCGTACAGAGAAGAGCAATACATCAATCGAATCTGTAAAGGGTCTACTTTTTTTTGTATACAGACATAATAACAACAAAACTTTGTGCACTTATAAAATAAAGATAACAAACAAGGAGTGCTGTCTGCAGCCTTTGTCTGCGCTGATCTTCAGTTACAAATGCGTCATTAAAATGAACTGTAACTCAGTGAATACTCAACGAAGAGACATGAGAGAGATATCTATAGAAAGCCTGACATGTCTACTTTTAAACTAAACGAGTGCTGCTGAAAACAAATATTCTGTGATAAAGTAATCCATATGAAAACAACCCGATGTCCGTTTTTCACGTCTTCCTTCATTATCTTCTAATGCGACCACGCCCCCCCGCGCCGAGCGCGCTTTTGAGATTCAAATGTTTCACTGAAGCGCGCGGCTTTTGAATACGCCCACACAACAGAAGACAACGCAGCGAGATTGTTCTTCAAGTTTTTATTATTTTACTGTTTGCTTCGCGAGGAGAGGAATAAGACATAATTCACCCCAAAAAGATGTGATGTGGTTGAGGATTTGAGATTTGGATTTCCTCAGAAAAAAGAATGAAGCACTTTATTCAGCAGAGATCATAAACATGAGTAAGTCTCTTTTTATTTATTTATATACATGTACTAGTTTTCACATAACGTGTAAACATTTTACTAGTTAGACTTTTTCCAAAGACTTTTTCCAAACTATAATTCCTGACTAAATGTATAATCAAGTGAAATATTATGAAGTTTCAATAACAATATACACTACTATACCATTCAAAAGCTTGATGTACATAATATAAATGTAACAATAAATGTAACTGTAACAAATGTAACAATCATTGCTGTTCTTTCAATTTATCCCCCCTATAAAAAACCTAAAAAAAAAAATTCTCAGCTCTTTTCAACATTAATAATAATAATAATAATAATAATAATAATAATAATAATAATAATAAATAATGATAATAACAATAAATGTTTTTTTAGTAGAAAATAAGATTGTTAAAAGGATTTCTGAAGGATTGTGTGACTGGAGTAATGATGCAAAAAAATTCAGTTTGAAAGTCAGCTTTGATTGTTCCTAATAAACTGTTTAACTGCACTCACAAGTGAATATTAAATTATGTTGTGGGATAATTAAATATATTCTAAATAAACTACAAACATAAAATTATATACATTTATTGTGTCCTCACATTCTTTCTTGTAACTCACCCCTCTCAGTGACACAGCTGACTGAATGGCTCATTATGCAGCTCATTATGCAGGTCTTTGTCTTCTCAGGTGTGAATTCATGATAGTTGACGCCTACTCGCATATGACTTTTACCAAAAAAAAGTGTCTTAGAAAATTTAAATCAATATATTGTTTTCTGTAAGTGAGTAAACAAGATGATTTTCACATCATTTAGAAAAAAAAAATTCTAGGCTACAAGCTCCAGTTCTCCAAATTCCTGGGAACCAATTTTCTATATGTGTTTTATTGCCTTATTCAAGTGATTTAACATTTTTAGTTTTTCACTAACCACGCATAACCATTTTTTTTCTCAAAAACACAATCATGTACATACATGCTGCTCACATATTATTATAGCCTAGTTTGTGCTGATTACAGTGAGATTAGACTTTAGCCATTTAGATATTTATAAGAAACTGAAAAAAGCACAAATGTCAGGGCATGACAAAACTTCTCCAGGCCCCAAAAATACCCTTAGACTCCAGAGGGTTAACCTTTGGCTAAACCAGTCCCTGAGCTAACATCTGTGTGATTGAGATGACTGAACTCCAGAGAGCCGAGGACAGAGCTGTTCCCGTCTCTCCTTATTAAGACTGCCTTTATGAATGTTTCAATTAAAGGGCCTTTTAAGCTTGTATCCACAAATATGCATGTATCCAATTAGCACTGGTTGCCCACATGACCTCATCTGCAAACGATTTGTTTTTTCCTTCACAGTTTTCTATATTAAGCCACTCCACAAAATGTCTCTCTGAATTTGAAATCATACTGGAACACATTGGTCTTGTATTAAATATACTCAGAAAACCTAATTCTTATGCAAGTTAAGTAAATGTCTAAATAATGTTTATTTGTTCATTAATAATACTCTGAAGAAAGATCTGAGTCAGATTGGGGTTTTATTTTTTTATTTTTTTTTATTTTTTTTCAGGAATACCAGAACCTTTAATTGAACAATTCTTAAAAGAACTGTTTTTCTTAGTCTGAGGAACTTTTTAAAAATCTGAAGAATTGCTGCAGTTTGTTTTACAAAATATGTGCCTCTGGCACATGTAATGTAATCCTAAATGTTAGAATGAGTAAACATTTTAAACTCTGGACAATATAATTTTCTCTAAGTTTTACTAACATTTTCTCTTCTGCACTCTACCTCCTTTCATTTTCTTTTCCTCTGCATCACTCAATTTTTCATTAATAATCATTGTAGTGACCAGATGTATCACATATTGAAAAAAGAGAGGATGCATCTCACAAAATAAGATAAACACTGAGAAATAGAAAAGAGAGATTTCATTCACATCATTATTTACAGTGATTTTATGGATGCGTGTGACCCACATAAAGTACATATCAGAGATAACACTATTTGGTATTACAGAGTACACATTTCTAAAATGATTTCTAAAAGCAGCATGACCAGCATTAAGATGCTTTTTCTGCTGGCAAATCTTTAGGAGATCTAAGTTTCATTCTTAGCGCTGTCACATTTTCAGTTCACATTTGAACAAGTGGTGTAATAAACAAAAACAGCTATCTAATTCAAAGATTTTCTGGTAAGTGTCAAACAGTTTCACTCACACAGATGATAGGGAATTCCAAATGAAAATGGAAACAAGGGTTTGTATTATTGGAGTGTTATCCAATACAAGAATTCAAACACACTTGAATGACAGCTCTCCCACTGAGTGCACTCTTTCCACGTTGAGCTGCTCAGTCCAAACGTCACTTTCCCAAACAGCTAATCAAGTTCTCTGGGAAGTCCAGGAGAAGGCTCAGAAGCGCTCACTTCAAACCCACAGGCCAGCACACTGATGAAAGAAAAGACATCTACAACACACACACTCTAATTTGAGTTGCAGGAATGATGACAGATCTATCAGTCAAACACATCAGTCTACAAATAAAGATAGAGAGAGAGAGATAGAGGGAAAGCATAAGAATAAAAAGAAGTGAAAAAAAAAACAATGAGAGGATTTTTTTGTTGTAAAAATAAAAATAAATGTATATATATATATTTATATTTTTATTATATTATTTTTATAATAATATTATTGTTCAATTAGTTAATATTATTTATGTGAAAGGGGCAAGATAAGGACATTGTCACAAGGATATTGGCTCAGTAACTATAAGTTTTTGAGTCGAAAGTTTTTCTCAGTTTTTGTTTTCAAAGCTCTAGTTTAAAATTAATTTTGAATTCTGTCCTCCAAACTAACATTCCAGTCTCTCTCTCTCTCTCTCTCTTATTAAAACGGCACTAATAATTCAGACAGTTTTAATAAATGCAAATTTCTAAATCAGTGTATTTTCCATTTTCAGTTATCATATGTTTTAAATATCACGATACATTTAGACTTATTATAAAATGTGATTGGCAAAGAGCCCAGTTTGACATTCTAATATGTTATATTTTGCATTTTAGATGTTTAATGAATTGTTTAACTTAACCTATGAAATAAGGGAAATGATATTGTGTGAAATGTGAAATATTGTATATAGACGTGTCCTCTGGATGTTGAGTGAAAGAAAAAAAAAACTATAGATTATTATAGATTGTAATATCAGTGTGCGAGAAAAGTTGAGTTTATCTTGAGAAAGATGTTGAAAAAAAAAATAAAATGAAACATGGTTAATGTGGCCTATATTGTATTCTATTTTGGAATACATTTGACATCAAGCGTTGAACCAACACAGTACCAAAACTGTATAGGCTACAAAAGTAAACAAAATATAATAAATAATAAACATGTCATTTTTAATATAAAAAAATTATTTATTATTTAATATTAATATTTTAATATTACTATATAGCCCCAAGAAAATGCTATATATATATATATATATATATATATATATATATATACATATATATATATATATATATACATATATATAGATATATAGATATATATATATATATATATATATATATATATATATATATATATATATATATATATATATATATATATATATATATATATATATTTTTTTTTTTTTATTATTTTTTTTTTTTTTTTTGTAAGCAAGCAGCAGCCACAGATGGAACACTGGACCAAATATTCTATTAGTTTGTAGCCTGTTAGAGTGTTTTATTTGTTTTGATTTATTTATTAATTTATTTTTGGTGTTAGTCAACCTATTGAATACCACTGATTTATGTAAATATGTTTGTTGCTGTTGTTTTCCTATTTACCATACTGAATAAGTTCTTGGTTTGCAACAAGCTTTGTTTGCAGCATATTATTCTGTTGATCAGCCTGCCTGATCATAAGTTGAATGCTATCAATGGGGAAAGAAAGAGAGAGTTGTGTGTTAAATGAACATGTTCATGTGTACGGTCTTCATGAACAATATTTTGGAGATCAAGGCTCTGGCTGCAGTCAGTGTCTTAAAAACAATCTAGACAGAAGAGATTGTGATATGGATTTACTGATCAAGGAGGTAAAACTATCTGTCCGTAGCCTCATTCACCTCAGTAGTAGTTGCATTGCTGGTGTAGTTATGGTGTCTACCAGCAGGTGCTAAATGTCGAAGGTAACCAGCCCAATAATGGCCCCATATTTTTTGCTAAACTCGGATTATTGGTTAATAAAGACTTATTTTCATATTATTTACTGTTTTATTTATGCATGTTATTTATTAGTCATTTCATGCTGCTGTGGCAAATTTGCAATAGTTATATTGTTTTAGATTTATATATAAGGAACCAAGGATTTTGGTTATGTTGTTGTATATTGTTATATACTGATGTGTTCATTAACGTTCTAGAACAATTGCTTTTTTTAGTCAGAAGTATCTGAGAGTGGAGGTATTTTATTAAAGGGCCACCAATAAGACATGAAGTTTAATTTCACAAACCACAGTGCAGAACATAGCACCATTCAGAGACTGCTGACCAAACTGTAAGAAGTAATCAAATGCCATTTAGACCTTTAGCGCAAAAAGACTGCTGCTGTTTTGACTATATATGTAAAAAGAGGCACTGAAAAGAGATGTGTATATAAGCAGTGTCTTTGCTTGTTTTCAGCTCATAAATTAGAGTGGATGCATGGAGCTTGTTTCCATCACACTAGAACAAGCCAGCACTGATTGTTTCTTGTTTCTCTGCTCGCGTAGACGATGTCAGGATTCTTTTTGAAGTGGGTCTATTGTGTCCAGTTCCTGGGCTTTTGTTCCAGATGAAAGAGATTCTGCATGGTGAGGATTGGGTCGGTGTTCTCCATGGAGGAACATGTTTTCATACATGACTCACTATAGCACAGACATGCAGGCTGCTCTGTTTTGCTTTTGCTCAGAAATTTCAAACTTAATTTTAGAGAAGTATGTCCATAGGTCTCTGACGGCAGTCGGATGCTTCAAAAGGCATGTTGGCGAGTTTGTTCTTTCTTTGTTTCTTTCCAGCAGATTGGAAAGAAAAGAATAGACATTTGTGAGAGGATCGAAGAGGAGAGGTTTTTGCATATGACAACTGTCATATTAGAAAGGCCTGTTATATATTTTTACACAAAGTAAAAGCTAATTCTCTTGTGAGATGTTCGGTCTTCTTTCAAGTTAGTTTGACAAGGGATGCAAACATATGTTCTCTCAGGTACAGCCTTTACTCTGTGGTGTGGATCCTCTAAGGGTACACCAGGCCTAGGGGTAGGGGCCTTGTGCATGTGACATTGGATTCAGAGCACACACACACACACACACACACACACACACACATTCCAGGCTGTGGCGCTGCATATAATTTCTCACACTCTCTGTGTCCCACATCTTCAGATTCGGGCAGGGCTAATGCTGAAGCAGCAAACACACACACAAACACACACTCTCAGAGAGCAAGGGCCCAAGTCCTTGGATTTTCTCCCCTCAGAAGAGTTTGGATCTGTGTCTCTCAGAGGTGCAGAAGACAGGCAGAATGTTCAGAGCTCCTCCAGCTCATTTCTCTTCCGGGAATACTTGTCCAGAATTTTTAAGAGATTCCTGCTCCTATTCCTTTGCTCCTCTTCCAGATGTGAGCCTAATTCAAAGTCATGCATGTCTTTTTCCACATACTGGGCACGGAATAGTTCAGAGAGCGAACACTGAAATGTGTGGCAAGTCTTCTGTGGTTTTCGAGGAAGTTATCAGACAAGTTTGGTGTAGCACAGTGTGTATTTTATGTCAGCACTCTAATTTTTACAGTGTTGTTGGCTAATGAAGTATTAAGGCATTGGGAAGTGTTGCAGCAGGCTTTATCAGAAGCACACTTCTTACGGAATCAGATAAAACTCTGATAATGAGCGGGGAGAACAAACAGGACCTGCTGCACCCTTGAGAATGCTTGCTGCATATAAAGCAGTAAAAGCATCCTAATATGCAGCCTCTTAATTTTTCAGTGGACCTGATGAACTGAATTTCTGACTGATGTTTCCTGAAAGTGGCAACACATGTCCCCTATTTACACCCCTATCACCCTCCACCAGCCCCCCTTTCCCCTTACGCCGTTCCGACTCGACTCGGGCAGATGTGTCGCTTGATGTTCTTGTCAAATGGCACCGAACCGCTTAATAAAATATCACTCCCCCTTCATCAGCCTGCTTTAATTGAGTCCCTTGTCAGTTTTATCAAACTGTGTGTTATCGTCGCTTTTTTCCTCTTCCTCTGTTTCTTCTTTCTCTTTATCAGCCCCCCTCTCTCTCTTACGGAATAGACTAGCAGACAGATCCTTAGTAACTTTGTTTAATGGAGCGAGAGGAGTGATCCTCAAAGGCAGGCTTGTCATTGGATCCATAATTCAGACCCGTGATTTTCATTTCCCTCTGTTCTTTCAAAGGGAAGTTGGGTTTTTGGAGGCAGGCTGATCATTAGCAGGCGAACAGCATAGTGGATTAGCAGAGGTGTAGTGCCAGGACGTTAAGCTATACACGGCCGACATGGAGATGTGCCAAAATGAAAGTGACAACATCAGCATGAGAAAAAGCCGCGTGCTCTCTCAAACGGGCACAGAGAAAACAGATGCACACTTGCATCCCAACTTTGTTTACAAATGGAAAAAGTAGACACGTTTTTGCTCGGGTTGCAAAACGGGCTTGGAATGTGATGCTACATAATAGGGTGCTAGCAAAAAATAAAAAACAACAACTTTTGCCTGTTCGCCCGCTTATACTCCCACTCATACACTTTCTTCATGAATAAGTTATGTGTCACCGGAAGACAGAAGCATAAGGCAGCATGGTCAGATCAGACCATTCTTACTCCTTAAATCTCCAAGCTGAGTCTGACATTCCCCTGTCCCAACCTCGCTGGTCCCATTGTTGGCTATTCTGGTAGTACTAGTTGTACTAGTGTACTGGTGTGAATGGAAACTTCAAACACAGGCTGTCACCAGGTCCCCAGTGAGGCCGCACTCTGATTGGCTGTGCAGACGAGAGTTCTTCTGCCTGTGCCACTGTCCCCATGGAGAAACTCAAGTCCTGCCTCTTCCTTTGAAGTCACAGGAAACTCCACTCACAGCAGTATGATGTTTTGATGTTAGTCGTATTTCTTCTTTTTCTTCTCTTGTTTTCTTCTCTCTCTCTCTCTCTCTCTCTCTGTAAAGCTGAGGGTCTAGTGGTTACAGGATTCTGCCGCACCACTGTACATTTCAACATTGCATTTGATCTTTAATTTATCACAGTTCCAGCAGTTTGTTTGACAGGTGCAAGAGCTTTCATCTTGAAGCTACACGGCTAGTGCATACTCCTCTCACTCTCTCTCTTTGTGTTTGTCTTTTTGCGACCTCTATGGGATCTATTGATTCATTCATTTTTTCACTATCACTGTGGTGTACATCGAATAATATGTGGTTAGATGCTGCATGCTTGGCCCCCTGTATGTTGTTGTATTAAGATGGAAGTTTAGCAGATGGTGATTACAGTGACTGGTGGCTCCTGTGGGATTTAGAACTGTTGTTGTCAGGGTTAATCCAAATTTGAGAAATATTAATGAACAATCAAAATATATGGGTTTTCTTCAGATAAAAGCACTTTTGTTGTGGGGACTTAAATAAATGTTCTTAAAACACACTGTTCACACTCTTTATATATATATTATACTATTTAATTTGTCTACTACACCTAACACCTAACACTGGATATACATCCATAACAGCAACATTCTTTCCTTTTTTTTTTCTGAAAGTCATGAACATTTTCATCACAGTGTCAAATCATGTTGTTTACCATCAGTCTGTCATGTAAATGATAATGGAAATGACGTTTTAACATATTAAAATCTATAAATAATAATAAAAAATTTAATCTGAAACAAGTTTTAATAAAAATCAACAATTAGGACAAAGAAATGACTGAAGTTGAATAGCCATACAGTATATTAAAAATACCATTTGTTGTCTTTATTTAGCTTTTTTTTTTCTATTTTGTTTGTGTATTGATAGGTTGTTGGCATATGAAATCATATTGAAAGTAATTTAGCCTCTTTTAAACATTGATAAATGCTTTCCAGTGGACAGAGGTAAAATAAAGAGAACAGAAAAGATAGCAGATCAGTTTGGATATGAAACACAAACACTGCTCTCGTTTTTACCCAGATGCTTTTGGCACTATGCCTTGTTCGCCAAATTCATTGGACAACATAGTTAGTTCTTTATATTGAGTTCTTTAGGAAGAGTGTCCTCAGCTGTAGCCACTGAGGTTACAGCAAAACTAATTTTCCCCTCTCTCTCTTTCACTCTTTTCTTATTTCCCTCTCAGGGAACAAGCCTCACCAAGGCACCTCTTAAAACAGGAACTTCCACGACTATTTCAGCATCAAAGCTTGGCACGAGGGGCTAACCTTCTGAAGCAAACTTGTGAGGAAAGAAGTCGGAGGAGGAGATGGGGAAAAGAAGAGGAGGAGAGAAGGCCTGCGTGTGCTTTAAGTCTATAGGGGGGCAGTTGAGAGAGTAAGCGAGGGCTGTTCTAAAGGGAAGGAGGCTCTCTCAGGGTGCTTGGAATCAAATCCTCCCCTGGTGCCTCAACCAGGATGGAAATGTGCAGCTTCTGATGCTTTGCTGCAGCTAATAACAGTTCTGCAGTTTCTTTAAGGTTTAAAATTCTGTCTGACTGGGGAAAACTTTGTGGGATGATGGAGCTTAGATTTGGATTTAATAATGAGTGGAGGGTTCATTGTGGGCTGGACATATGATCATAATGCATCTGTACAAAGAGCATGCAGCTGTAAGCCCATGAATTAGACAGCATAGTTGAGATTCCATCTGGATCACCATTTTGCTTTTTATGAGAGACACTTAGTTCCTACATGCATTATGGCTGTTTTAACACTTTGTTTGGTTGCTTAGTCCGATTTTGATCCATTTAATAGAGATTCATTCAGAGGTTATTTTAGTCTTCTTTGAAGAATGCATACATTTTCATTTTTAATTTCATTTTCATTTTATTTAATTGAGTGAAAGTTTATTTATTTGCATTAAATGTTGCATTATTTTATTTAATTATTTTATTTAATTATTGACACATTTACCTAGATCTCCACAGCTAAGATCTCTTGGTTGACTCATATAAGACAAAAGCAAAGTTATTAGTCAACCAAGAATATATTGAAGTTATCTACTTGTGAGATCTAAAGTGCTCTAAGTGTGTTTACATAGTCATAAAGACAGATATCTCAACGTGACTGGTGTTGATTAAAAGTTGACATTTCAACACTTGGCAGCCATGATGAAACAGAACTTTGAGATCAAACGTGTACAGTGATAATCGCCCACTGGCTCCTGTCTGCAAACACCTAAAAAACGCATGAACGTTTAACTGAGCATGAGAGTGATACGGCTCACCACAAAATGTCATCAACACAAAAATGCAGCTGTTCAGTTCATCTGCTGCCAACTCCTTTAAGTTATTCATTTGGAAAAAAAAATGCATTCATCATTGTATTTTTAATCACAGAGACGAGATAGAGAAAAGGAATGCCTTCGGGAGGGTGAGGGGTGTTATGCTATTCCCAGAACTGATCCGGCATTGTTGCCCTGCATCGCCAAACATTCCGCAAATTGACTTTGAATGAATTTATTTTTAATGTGATGTTGCTGCTGCTGCTGCAAAAAGTGCATAGAGCGAGTGAAAAAGTGTGAGTGTGTGTAGAAGAGAAATTGAATGAGAGCAAAAATAAATAAATAAATAAAAATGTTTTTTGCTGTAGTTAGGCCTTTGAGTTGATTTGGTGTATAGAAAAATGTATGTTTAGTGTGCTATAATTACTCTAACCCTGATATGTGGTTATATACAATGTACGTTCATATGCATGTGCGTACAAGTAGGCCTATCTGAAATATGATGCATGTGTTTAATGGCCCAATAAGAATTGGACCATTCTATGTCCTTCCACATTTTAGAGTCCTTCCCTATCTCTGGTTTCCACTGTCTCTTTGTTCTTTTCTTCTGTGTCGCTGTCAGTCCGGCCCATACAAAGCAGCTCTCTCATCACAACATCCTGCTCCAATTGTAATTATTAATAAATTAATTATCAGCCCTTCTCTGTTCCAGACTAATTGAGTCCCATTGCAGGTCTTAAGTAGGACACACTCCTATCAGACAAATGGAATGATATCCAGGGCTTGTTCCTCAGGGTACAAGTCTTGGCTTCGTCCCACAGAATGCACACTGCTCTGTTGTAGCCTCAAAACTATCATGCGAGAAGACTGAGATGTTAACAAAAACCACTTTATGTTATAGAAAGTGATGAGGACAGTCACATCTGGGGGGTGGGTAAACTTATTTATGTTCACCATTATAATAATAGTGTATGTCCTGTCCTGTGGTGCATTTCCAAAAAGCATCATTATGGTTGTAAGTTCCATTGAATTCTATTGGTATCAATGGAACTAGGAACTATAGTTTCTTTTGGGAAACGCATCCTGCCTTCATACCAGTTTGTCATTGAGAGACAATATCAGACAGAACAACATTTGATTCAACGTCTTAAGATGATTTTTACTGTTTTTGAAAGGTAATTCATATAAAGTAGTCTATGTGATGTATTGATCTTCATCCTATTTTAAAAGTATTTTCAGTCAAAACTTGAATGTGAAGCATTTGGGAGCAATCATTCCTTTTGATTAATTAAAATCTGTTACTGTCCTGGAATTTTAAGAGCATTTTTTAGTGTGTGTGCTCTCTATTGAATGTAATGTAAGGGTTGTTGCAAGACCTCAAGGATGATAGGAGAAACTATGATGGAAAAAAAACATATCAAAATTTATGAATGAGTGATGAAACATACATCTGTGCCTATGTTTTTTTTTTTTTTTTTTCCTCTCTCTGTAGTATAACACCACAGATGAGCTGTCAGTGTTCAAAAGAGAGAATGATGGATTTGGATGAGGCCTTACCTACTGTACAGTATGTGGCAAACTTTAAAATTAATATTTTAGCAAATGATGTGAGTAGGTGGTGAGTATATTCACACGATGCATGCATCAGACCCATTTTAAACCTGTATTTATTGCTGTCTGCTTGAGATTTGATCAATTCAGATGGATGTTAATATCAGGTGTATACATACATGTGGCATCTCTGGGCATTTGACTCAATGGGGATACACACCTAGCTGAATAGAATAAACAGGTCTTTGGAGATGTTTTTGGTATAGCCATCTGAAGGGAACAGATTCTGAAAACCATGTTGTGTATAAGGATGTACTTATGGTGCTGGATGGGATTTGGCAGCTGCTCTATGAGCTTCATACACTATGTACATACACAGAGGGTACCTCCATGATTCTCCAGGGTAGTGGAAGGTAGTTGGAGGACTGTTGGCACATGTCAAGTCTCTGAAAGAACCTCTGGATGATCATTACCCTCAGAAGAACAGGTCTGTCTAGAGGGAAAAAAGTTGGTTATAACTTTTGTTGATCCATCCATTTCCACTATGGTGAGAAAAATGAGGTGGAGACAAACAACTTTGACATTACCATAGAAGGGGTTTATTATTCATCATAATGAATATGGTGTTGAATAAGTAAATTTGCTGGCTTGGATTTTTAAGGCTGGTGCAGACTGGGGTGTGGAGTGAGTTTAGAGATAGGGAAGAGGGGTTATGAGAGAAAATCAGATTGGAAGAAATTAAATGGGCAATAAATAGGGCCAGTTGATTTGTCCCACTCATGCAGGCAGATGTGGTTGAGCAGGGGAAGGTGGAGGAGGGAAGCCTATAGCCTAATGCAATCACATTAAATTTTAAATAATTTTATGCAGATAAGAAATGACATGAGATGATCTCTTTGGGATGCTGAAAGAAAATGTCAATTATAGTTCCAATAACCTGGAATATAATGCTTTTTGCATTTGCATGTTATCTTGGCAAAGCTGAAAAAAAAAAAAAAAAAAAAAAAACATAAAAATTAAGAAACTAAAACAAAATTGGTTAGTTTGGTGTTGAAAAAGAGACTCTCCATTATAACTAATCAGTGGTTAAACTGAATATAGCTTTGAAAAATGTCATGATAAAACTAAGGTTCAGAAAATGCAAGTAATGAATATGTGCTTTACAGAAACAAGGCCATGACAACCTCTCTTGAGCCTCCTGTTTTGCAGGAATTTTAATTCGCTGGCCATTTGCAGACAACAATGATTTCCCTTGTGGCAAATTGTTAATGAAATGACAAAAATCATACACTTATGAGCTTTTCAATTAATGCACTTCTTTCTTCCATTGCCCAGAAATGAGAGTGTGTGCTGTGCAGGTTTCCTTCAATTTCACCGTGGGCAAGACTCAGGCATTGAGTGCAAAGGTGCCAACTTCCATATTTAGTTAGCGGATAGGCCATCCATTATTGAGCAAACAGAGAGCTGTCTGTCTCGCTGCTTTGGGCCAACAATTAAATAAATCAGGCCACATGTGGAGGTGTGGTGTGGATGGGTGGAGGAAAGGCTCAGAAGAACAGGGCAGATGCAATATTGATGTCTTTAATTGAGGCTTTAAGTAGTACATGGTCAATATTTCTATCTGTGTCTTCAGCACTGGAAATGCTTTGTCTGGGGTGGTTTGGAAAGGTTGTGTAAATTACATGTTCTACATTGGTAAATCTGTGTAATGGTAATGTTTTGGGTGGATTTAGAGAGAGGCATAGCCAGGCACAAAGGAAGCTCAGTCAGTGATACAGAGGAATATATTGCATACATTATTGAAAACCCTGGATCTGGATATAGTCTGTAATGTATTTCAGGTCTAGCCTCTATTTGCATAGTAACTTTGACGGTTTTCGTGGATAATATATATATATATATATATATATATATATATATATATATATATTATATATATATATATATATATATGATTGCAAAATAACTTTGCATAAATATACTTAGATAAACAACAATTACTACTGTTATTGTTGTTATCATTATTGTTATTAATAAAATAGTCACAGTGCTTTTTTATGTAGTATGACTATTTTATTAATGTAGTGCTTATTAAATGTCAGATAATCACACACACACACACACACACACACACACACACACACACACACACACACACACACACACACACACACAAAAATCATCTGTTTTGGTATATGTTTATTTTTATAACAGTAATGATATAATTTAACTTCCCCTTCCCATCTTTCTCTGTCATATTTCTCTAGCCAGTGTCCCTCTTTCTCTCTTATTTTTCTTCACTTTCATTGCACCAGTTCTCTGCATATGGTGGTTTTAATTTGGTGAGAGAAAAACAAGTTGAGAATATTGATTTCAGAAGACCGCCTCTGCCTTTAAAAGCAGCAGCATGGCATCCTGCAACCTTCAATTGAGGCTGAGCATGTAGGTGTGTGTGTGTTCTCATTCAGGCTCTGTGTTCACGCAAAATGATACATTAAAGGCTATATTTTACTTCAGCCAGACTGAGAGAAAATAAACGAACACAAGCAATGTCTGTTCACACATACGTAGGCACACAAGTCCGACAGAAAGGCCTAATTTATCTGATCATTATATGATTGTTTTCTTTTCTTTGAAAAGTTTAACTTTCTGACTGCTTGAGGATGTGTAGCAACACTATCATCAGGGTAAGGGATGAACAATTCCTAATGTGGATGTTAAGTTAGATTGGCCACACATTAGTGGATTTTGGGATAGTAAATTTTCCTTTTTGAAAAGTATCTTACTGTATGTTCACCAAGGCTGCACTGATTTGATAGCAAATACAGTAAATCCACTAATGTTGTGGAGTATTATTACAATTTAAAATAACTATTTTCTATTTTAATATATGTACAAATGTAATTTATTCCTGTGATGGCAAAGCTGAATTTTCAGCAGCCGTTACTTCAGTAACAGTCTTCAGTGTCACACGATCCTTTAGAAATCATTCCAATTTGCTGATTTGCTGCACAAGAAACCCTTTTTATTCTTTGATGAATAAAGTTTTAAAAAAAAGCGTTTATTTGAAATATATTTTTTATAACGTTAAAAATCCCCTTACTGTCACTTTTGATCAATTTAACGAGTCCTTGCTGAATAGAAGTATTCATTTCTTTAAAAGAAAAACAAACAACCAAAAAAACAAACTTATACTGGCTCCCGACTTTTGAAAGGTATTTAAACAAAATAGGTGTCGTGTATTTAAACTAAACAGGCAGCATATCGGTCTGCCTTTTAGGATTTTTTAACTTTTCTAAAAACTGTCAAACAGAGATTCTGTCAAGCCAACATTCAGAATTTGTCTTGCTGTTCTAGTTAAAAATTAAACTTATATGCATTTCTTTAAATGTCATCATATTATTTCTTCTTTTCAATCAAATTCAAATCTGTTTGATACCTAATTTCTAAATTGAATTGGACAAAAAAATATAAAAATTGTATAATGAACTCAACTGGTAATATTCATGTTTAAATCCAGAAGCATTGAGAATGGTGTTGCTTGTTGACATCCTTAGTTTTATTCATAGTCACTTGAGTACATTTGTATAAACTCTCTCTAAGCGTCTGAATCTTTTCCTCTTATAGACATATTACACCTCTTTAATATTTTCATCTCAGTTTTTCCTGGCTTTGCCTTCTGTCTTTTAAGTCAGGAACAAGCTAACCACAGGTTGTGTGTATACATATCCCACAAATCTCTTGCTGCACTGGCTCTGATCTGTGGATTACACTCCGAATACTCCTCACTGAGAGGATGGCACATGTAGAGTTGACACACACACACACACACACACACACACACACACACACACACACACACACACACACACACACACACACACACACACACACACACACACACACACAAAGACAATCATTCCCACAAAAATACAGAGCATATGTGCCCTACCTTCCATGTAGCTTTAAGAAGACAAGTATCTAATGCAGATATTACTAAACCCCTGCCATCATAGCCACAGAATGACACCACAGGACGCTGAGTGCTAACGCCTACAAAGCTCTTAAATATCTTAACATATTTAATGCATAATGAAAGAAGTTGCTGCACTTTGGGTGAAGTATTTCCAGGCAGTTTGCACTAGCTATCTGGTGGGAAACCTCAGACTAATACATTCCATAAAACAAAGTTATGTTAGTCGAGTGGTTTGGAGAGACAGATAGAATGATTTCTGCTGTATATCCAAAGTATGTTTAAGAGAACACTTTCTGTATGTTTGTCTCATATGTTTAAGATGCATGTTCATCCTGTACTCACATGCTATAGGAAATGTCAGTGGGTTGAAGAGTGCCTCTAGTGGCGAGCAGAGGTGCACATCCATGTCTTTTTAGTGTAAGGCCTCTAATGATCACTTAAAGTTGATGCACATTGAGGATATATGATTGTTCTATAAAATTTCATTCCATAATTTAATTGTATAATTTTTGTGGAGGGAAAGCACCTTAATACAGCAGTAATGAAAAATATTGCTAAACCATCAGGCTGTGAATAGCATGCGGTGTAGTCAGTGTGAGTGCTCTGCTTTATAGGATCTCCATCTCTGCCTGTCTCAGGATCCATCATGTGTAATCCAGCTGATTGAGATGCATTTGTTGTTGTTCTCACAGGTCTGGACTGAAAGTGGGAAAGATCAGAAAAGAGCACCCCATATCGAATAGATTCTTTTGGGATTTATCCAAACACTTTGTGTGACCATTGTTTTCATACACAATATATATATATATATATATATATATATATATATATATATATATATATATATAATTTATTTATTTATTTTTCTTCTTTTTTTTTCTTTCAAAGTTGTAAATAAAACTACTATTTTACAATACTATTTTAGTCTTTCCACTTCAAAAATTTTTGTTTAATTCAATGTGTCACTTGTGGTTTTAAATGCTACAAGACAAATGATTTTAAGAATCTTAACATTACAATGTACAATATGAAAAATTAATATTCATTATGAGATTTACTAAAGATTACAAGTAAAAGTTTACCTAAAAATGACAGTTCTGTCATCATTTATTCAACTACATATCATTCCAAACCTGAAATATGTCTTGCTTCTGTGCAGCATATAAATATATATAATGAGAAATGTCTCCTTTTTGTTGCTGTTGTTGTTTTCTCCAAGTCAGTGGTCACCAAAAATGTATATATATATTGCTTTCCACAGAAGTAGGTAAGTGATTCAGATTTGGAATGATAAGTGGGTGAGTAAATGATGATAGAATTTTACATTTTAGGTGAACATTATGCTAATCTAAATGATCTAATCTAAATGAAATCTCAGATTTTGACCGATACCACTAAATTAAACAACTTTCAGAATGGATTTTGGATATATAATTTAATAAATGGGAATATAATTTCATAAATGTCTAAAGTGCCTACCATGCTTCCCTGCTGATTCTGCATATACAAGATATGAATGAAATACAAGTGCATTTGCCTCTGTTTTTTTTTTTTCCTCACAGAAAGTAATTTTTCTCACGTAGCGTAGCCGATGATAAGGCCATGATGCCTGCTTATCTGTCCCCCTTTAATTTCTCCTGATCTTTAAGTGTTCTTAAAAGGGGCCTCTGAGGGTGGTGATGAGCTTGCTCTAAATTGATTACCTGTTTCAGTGAACGCGCTGTTGCCTGCAGATTCTATCAGCTCCGCTGTCAGGACCCTCGCTATTTCAATTTGATCGGATTTAATGAGGGTGAGGATGGGAGTTGTGTGTCTCTACGTGTGTTTACATTTAAGTGTGTGTATATGCGCATTACTGCCTAGATACAATCACATTTGTCAGCATGATCCTTTTTAAGTGCATTTCAATTAGAGAGCAATTCACTTGATTCTATTACTCCCAACTCTTGTCGCCCTAATGTGCATCGCTGCTGGAAAAAGCCACGTCTAATGTACACTATTTAATTTCCTTAATTGAGCTAACGTGCTTTTCATATCCTAATTCCTCGAATAATCTTTGATTTGTGCACCGCACATGCTGGGATGTAATGAAAGGGGGCAGCCGAAAACATCTGTTAGAGCTGTGATTGAATCAGCTCAGTAACATCTGCAGTTATGAGGGCGTTAGCAGCCAGCCTGTCGGTTTTTTTTTCTTATTACTATTATTATCATTGATGACTGATTGATTAACAGATATTAATATGGATGTATTTGAGGATCTGGTTTCCTGAGCCACTGTAAAGCTTTGTAGAAAGAGTTGGATGTTCATTACATTCTTTTCTAAGACAGAGGAGAGTGTTGCCTGAAAATCCTGATTAAATTTCACAAAACATTAGTAGTTAATTGATTACTCATGCAATGAAATACACCTGCAGCATATACACAAAGCATTTTGTATTCCTTTTTATTTTATAATGTAATATAATATATTGAATTGAAAACTACTTTTTTTTTTTTTTTTTTTTTTTTTTTTTACTACTACATTACAATTATTTCTTGTAATGTACGTCCATGTGTGTGTTTTCTATACCAGACATCCTAAAAGAGGGCATTGGTTGAAATCACAAAGCCTTGGGATGAAATTCCCTCATAGTAGGTTATGGAAGGGCCCATTGGTTACTGGCTTCAGCCCAGGTCTCTGAACAATGAACCCATTTTCCTCCTTTTGTCGATGGGCCAGAGTTGCCCAACAAACAAACATGCAGCAATTAGTCTATCAGCATTCTGTTGGTCTAGACTTTCAAACTAGTCTGGAGCAACAAACACAAACTAGTCTAGTCTCTCTCTGGTTTCATATTAATTTGGCCTTCAGAGAATCTTTCTTTGTCTATAGATCAGTCTTTATCTTCATGACCTCTTTCTCTGGGTTTCTCCTCAAATATTGTCCGCTGGCATCGCCTACTGTCATCACTGCCCTCTTGCCTGGATCAAGTAGCACAGACTGTGTACTTTCAAACATACAGCTGTACATGGAAAAGCCTAATGTCTTGCTTCTGTATAAACTTATACTTCAAATGTGGCACAGACATGGCTCTACTGTGCATTTCTTTTGTGAAGAGAATATGCCAGACATGGCTTTGCATATTAGTGCAGTGATGGAAATGTATTGGCAAAGAACTCTAAGAAAAACTCACCACCAAAGGAAAAAAGTTCTTCCCTCTCTTGTGGGATAGTCGCTCTGTTTGTCTTCAAGTTCGCAAGTTCACTTTGGAAATAGAAGCAGTGGAACAGAGGGCTCACCACCACTGTTTATTTTATTGTAGCTCACAAATGTCATTCATTATCCTGGTGTGGGAAGCAGCCCTGGTGCTCCTCTCCATGCACCCCAGCTTTGGCTAATCACTTCTCTATTCCCATCATCTGTAAATCCAGACTTGTGGGTGCACTGCTAAGCAGCCGAAGAATAAAACTCATATGCATCTACACTAGCTCAGTGCTTCATGTGGCAAATGTAAGATTTGTTTCTGTTTATGAGACATAACTGTGTTTTTCTCTCTGCTTCTTTACTGTGCCTGCATGAGTTCTCTCTTTGAGTTTGTGTTTCTACATGGCGAGTTAAGCTGATTCAAGTGTGTGATGAAACCAAGAAGCCTAGCATTCCCATTCATCTCAATGGCACTTGCTCTGCTTCTACAGACCTTCCCAAATGTACATTATTTTGGAATCTACCAAAGATAAAGGTAACGTAAGTTTTAATATATCTCATTTCGAACAAAATCAAATTTCATTTGAAGTTGGTGGTTCGAAACGTCTTGCCAGTGCGAACTTTCTGGAAAATGTCTTTACATTCCTATTAATCCATGTTGATTGCAAAATATGTAGGTGTGCTCTAGGGTTCCACTTATTTTTTGCTGTGGAAATATTTTCAGGTCAATTATTTCACATAGTTTGTTGAGGTCAGACATAAGAAAAAGCATCATCATATGATCAGATGCTTTCATAACTTTTTGCATCGCTGTCATTTTTGTTGTGTGTTAGTTGCATTTGTTGAGAGGATATCACATAGCATATATTTAAATTCTCATCTCCTAGCTGCATTAGCAGCGTCAGAATTGTTTGAAAACAGTAGACCGTTACTCAGGTATTTAAAACGTATTTTACCTCTAAGCTAAGAACAAAAAAGAACTTGCAGAACTCATTTTCTCTCTAACTGAGAGTTCTACAACGCCGTATCCTACTATTCAGCACTGTCAAGCATTAATCGGATTTCTGTAAAGGACCCTCCTTTGGGCATGATTTCTGCCCTTGCCTTATTCCATATTTGGCTAATGTTATTTTCTATTCGCACAGTAAAGGAATAGACAGTAGAGTGTCTGTGCTACAGTATCAGTTTATACAAAAGCAATACATACAGCAGTACATAATGGAGTTGTCCTAAGTCTGATACTACTGAGTCTGTGCTACATGATCTGGGCAAGAGGGCAGTGAAAGCAGCGGGTTATGCCAGTGGATGATATTCAAAGGTAAAGCCAAAGAAGAGGTCATGCCCGGGCCCACATGGAATGTGCAGATTTTGAAATCCACCCACTGTTGAAGAGCTCAAACATTTAAAGTGGCAGATGACAAAAGCTTAGAATAACAAGAACATTATTGTCCAGTGTTGTGTACACTAATATAGTTACCAAACCTGCATGGCTTTTTCTTTTTCTTCAAAAGAAGATATTTTTTAAAATATTTGAGCTCTTATTTTATCCATATTGCTAAGAAATAGTTCTTTCACATTTGAGATGCATGTGTGTTGGTCAGTGATTTGATTTAAGAGTGAATAAAGGATATATTTGAAATGACTGCAAAGCACATAGCTCACCCCTTGCATTTTTATAGTTTGGCTGATTTGATTGTTTCAGCTAGCAATAAGAGCTCTTCTTAACACATTTTACCATGTTTAAATCCCCCATCAAAATCTCTCTCTCTCTCTCTCTCTCTCTCTCTCTCTCTCTCTCTCTCTCTCTCTCTCTCTTAAAATCATCTCTGGACTTCAATGAATGTGGCTAAAGTACATCACTTGCTTGAATCTGATCTGAAAATCCCATGAAAACAAGTTGAATTTAGCTCCCTCTCCTGTTTCATACCCCTCCAAACTTCTTTGATCCACTCAAAAGAGAATTCTTTTTTTTCCTCTTGATATCTATGTATGTTTCTCCCAGTGAAAAAAAGAAAGGCAGAGACTTAATTCATTTAGGGGGTCTCAGGAGACAGAGCTGGTGTCTAGACAGGCCTTTACTTTAATGTGTAAAATGCTCTTTCTCTCTTCCTCCAGCTCTCAGTGACACCTGTGCGAAGTCCCCACCTAACCTCCCCCATCCTCAATCCCCACCTCTCTCTCTCTGCTCCGGACACTGCTCTTTCTTCACTCAGAGGATGGGAGCATGGGCTGAATCCTTGACCCTGCATCGAGCTGTCCTCTCTGGGCAATCTGGGCAGCGCTCTCCCTGCCTGACATGCCGAGTCCCTTCTGTTGTGCTATTATCAGCTGAGTGTTATTACCCCTCTTTGCACAGGAAAATCTGCCCTGATTTTCACTGACCCGTCCTGAATCAATGCTTTTAAAAATCTTAGACACCTTTTACTTAAGAGCAAAAGCATGCATTTTATGTTTTGACATGGTAGTATTGATCCGGCAGGCGGCAGAGGAAAGAGGGGTGGGGGCTGGGTTAGAATGACAGTGCTCTCCTTCCTCTGTCTTTCTGTCTCTGTTCTCTTCGTCTCTGGCTTTTCTGTTTGTCTTTCATTCACTTTTTCACCCCCCCCAACCTCTCCGTGTCTGGTAATGCTGCCATCCTTAATGGCTTTCTCCTGCTGGTTCTTCTGGTGTCCCCAGTGTTCCTCTAGACTTCTTAACTCTGATCAATACCTCCACCCCCCCCATTTGCCCTCTGATAAATTATGGATGTAGCTCTCACATCACATATAAAATTTCTATTGTGTTTGTCAATGGCTGATCGATATTCCACCTCCGCTCATCCTCAAAGCTCCTTTCCCCCCTTCTAGCTCTTCGTCTTTCATCTCTTTTGCCATCCAGGTTTGTTAGTGTGCTTGTGTATGTTTGTTTATGATTTATGTCTTTTTTTCTAATCTGAGGTCTCCTGGGCTAAAGGCAGAGCTGCAATATGTAACAGACAACAGAGACTACTGTCAAATACGAGTATCCACCTTCTCGCTCCCTCTGCGCATTCCTTCACCCTTCATCCTTTCTTTCCAGCCTTTCTTCTCTCTGAAATGTCGTTAACATGTGTAGACAACAGTTTCAGACAAAATACTGAGTTTTGGAGATGCACGCGGCTTTTCTCTAGGTGTGTGGATGAGGGGTCCCATTTGACATGAACCGCAGCTCTCTCTCATCCCTGCAGGCAGCGCTCTGGCTCAGCCCACCGCCAGGAGAGACTGCTGCCCCAAATAAACAGCTACAGGAGAGATGAAATAAAAGAGTGGATTACAGCGAAGGGAAAACAGGTAAACTTGCTCAGAGCTGTCGTTTGTGGGAGAGGCCACTGATTGATTCTCTCAGATCTAACATCTTGTGGTTGTTAAAGAGAGAGAGGGAAGAGATAAAGAGAATTTCAGAAGAGAGGGTATGGCTACAGTAATTTGGGTCGTATTTATACACATTCAGCACATTTCTGCGCCATGAGGCATACACCAAATTTTTGGGGAGGAAAATGATTTCAAAATGTCCTCAGAAGTTTGCATAAACTGATATTCTTAACTGATATTCTCAAAAAGTGGTTCATAAATTAAGCAAATACTGTTTTCTTTTTCTTCCGAAAATGACACAGTTGGTGGGTTTGGGTTGTACTTAGTGTATAATAATTATAACTAGCTTTATTTTGAAAACAATAAAGGTGATGAGTTCCCATATTGAGGTAACTTTTTATTTGTTTTTGTCTTTTTCATCAGTTAACGACTTGTATATCTCTGAGACATTATATTTTCATTCACTGGACTTAAGGGCCGTTAACAATAACACCAAGGATGATAACAATTGCTATAAAGTTTTAATTAATGATGGTTCTAATTCTATGAGAATATGGAAGTCCACACCACATCTATAATGATAATGGCTCAGAGGAGTGACGTTGTAAGAATCACTCAGAACCAGATTTTTCCCAGCTGATAACAAAATCATTGAAAGCTAATTGAAATTGAGGCACTGCTGAAGCATTTAAAGTGGCAGATGACAAAACTGCAGCTTAGAGTAACAAAAACATTATTGTCCAGTGTTGTGTACACTAATATAGTTACCAAACCTGCATGACTTTTTATTTTGTGGAATACAAAAGAGGATATTTAAAAAAAAAAAAAAAAAAAAAAAAAAAAAATTAAGCACTTATTTTATCCATATTTCCTCAACTAACATCAAACCTCAGTAATTCTTTCACATTTGAGATACATGTGTGTTGATTTGATTTAAGAGTGAATAAAGGATTCATTTTCTATTTAATCATCATACAAAGTGATCAGAAAATTTGGAATATACCTGTTTAGTTATATAGATTATTCTCACACTTCAAAATATCTTCTTTTGTGTTCAACAGAAGAAAAAAGGTCATATGATTTTGAGACAACATAGAGTAAGGGTGAGTAAATTAACACAATTTTGTACTTTTATGCATCTGGCAGACATTTGTAATACTTTGGAGGATTAGAAGATTATGATTTGCATCCTACATGTTTGTCTTTTTCAAACAGATGGTTTATGCTGCTGTTTTGTACAGGTAGAATGTTAAATCATTCTGGGTTTCAGCCACAAGAACTATGAGCCTATGGGCGTGTGTACTACTACTGATTTTGTTTGGATGCTGTCTCAGAGTGTTCTTTGAGGGCCGCAGGGGTACAGAGTAATGTGATGAGCTAAAGAGACTGGCTGATACTCAAAGAGGATTTTCACTCTGCTCTGCAAGTGCTGGTGAGGTGAGAGGTCATCCTCACGCTGATGTGAAGCACAGAGGAGCAGACAGACAAAGAGCACACACACACACACACACACACACACACACACACACACACACACACACACAAACAACATATTATAATTTATCTTCTCTTTCACTCTTTTGTTTTATGATTCCATGACTGTCCTTTGTAACATAAGTCTTTTGTTTTCAGTTAAATTTTTATTGAATCATGAAATTTCAGTGAAATCCTGTGCAGATGTTAGTGTGTCATTCACAGTCTGTTCCTGTTCGCCTTGTTGTGTAGTCGAGAGCCTAATTTCTGAGGGAAACATAAATGTAGTTAAATCCTTAGTGTTGCCTTGCCGTCCTGCCTCGTAGCCATGATGAATAATTCAGAGAGAGATCCACTCCGCTGGAGGAGAGGGACAGTTACACACATTCCTGCTGGCAGAAAATCCATACTCTCTGACATCTTGCTTCAAACTGCAATTAATACAGACTGAAGCCGGATCTGTTTGAGCCGGTAATTGTTTTTAAGATGAAGTGTTAAATGTGTAATTGTTGTTGAAGGTTAATTTCTGAAGAAGTAAAAATGGAAAACAGAACAGAAAGGAGGAGTGTGGTGTGGTATGTAAAAAGTAAAGGCGAATTTTTCAGGACAAGGAAAATGGTTAATCTTTTTCTCTTCATCCATTAGCCACACACACACACACACAGTGATAATGCTCAAAACTGTGATAATGGGGTTCATTCACACGTATTTGTATCGTCAGCTGACTTCAGCTCTTTTAGCAGTGTATGTTTGCCTTCTTATTGAGGACATGTACAGACCTTTTTGCCAGGCAGGAGGAGCCAGTGAGGATCTGTATGCTGACACAGTGTATGAAGTAAAAACCGCAGACACATTGAGACATTTGAATACATGATGAATCACATGGACATAGAGAGCAAATAGAGACCTTTGCTTAAGTCACCAGCATAAAGGCCCAAGTAATCACACGTGTCTCCTCTAGAGTTTCAGAAGAGATTCCTCAGACTGCCATTTGATTATGACAAAACCAGCACTGTCAGTTAATGATGAAGGATGAGAGGGTCATGTGAGCCCCGCTAAGCTGTGGAACTCTGAATTTGTTTGAGTCTAGATGGACTTTGGCTTAATGAGGTGTCTGGATTTCCTTGGTTGTACACACAAACACACAAACACACATCCTTGCAAATACACCATGTTACACACACTCATGCAGTGACATTCAAAACCTTTTCCTAAAGACATATTCACCAATATAAGTAGTCCATATCTCTTACAGACCCTCTTCATGTGTCTGGTTGTCTCTTTCCTGATGGCTTCTAAAGGAGTGACAGAATTAACAGCAAGATTATTTTTCATGTTCAGACGCCTTTCTTAGCACACTATGGCTAATAATATGTCATGATTTGGAGACATTAGACACACAAACACACACACACACACACACACACACACACACACACACACACACACACACACACACACACACACACACACACACACACAGCAAATCTGTGCATTTATGATGCGTGTGAGGTTGCCCTCATTTCTTCTCTGCTATGGGAAGATCGGTTTACTTTCTGAATGGTTTATGTCAGTTTGAGCACTTGATGTATAATGAATTTTCACTTGTGTGTGTTTTCTTTTTAAAATATTTTATGGCTGTTTAATATTGAGCATTCAGAGTTCGTCTTTATGACAGAATGAAAGTGGTACAGCAATGATCAAACACTCACTCTTGTTCCAGGTCAGAGTAGAGATGAGTCTGTGGTAGTGTGACTCCTGAGAGAGATTATGAGAGAAATGGAGAGACAGAGATAGAGGGAGAGAGAGAGATCAGAATGCAGTAGGGCTGAGGCACCCGCATAAACAGTCCAGCCTTTTCTATTTTTGTCACTGATTGTTCACAACATGTCAAAAACTTTAGGCTTTCTAAATGTAGAATGACTTGCCTCTGATGTGCAGAAGTACTTCTGAAGCCGCAAGAGACTTATCAATTCCTTGATCATTTCATTAAAACATTATTTTTTAGTATTATTTATTTGTATTTGTATTTTGTTTTTATTATCACAAAAACCAAATGTTCTAATCACACACACACACACACACACACACACACACACACACACACACACACACACACACACATATAGAAGCTACTGTATATGAGAATTTGAATTTTGTGGTTAATTGTTTTATATATAAAATTTGGTGTTGTATTTACTTTTTTTTGAATTGATAATAAAACTTTCATACACTTTATTTGGAGTAAAACAGAACACTATATATTCAGTGCCCTCTCTCAAAGTTTCAAAGCAAGAAGAACTTTTCTACTTTTTTTCTGTGTGACCAACTCAATTTCCTGGCCAGGAAGTGCTGCTCTCTCTCTTCCTGTTGCATTTCCATGGGGCTTAGTCTGCATGTGAGCTTCTGTTCCGATGCTCCAGTTCCGGGTGTGATGTATAGACCTGTCGATCCAGCACTCAGCCTAAGAAAGGCTCACTCCAGGGTTCCTATTTCAGTGTCTTTCCCTGAGCTGCACGACCACTGATATGAGTGCTGTCTTAGGGTGCAGGGCTCGATTCTCTTCCTCATACTCCCATTGAGAGGCTCAGAGTGCAAGGCTACTAGAGTGACAACACAGGTAGAACTGCTGTCTGCTCATACCTGTAATAGGTGAGATCAAGAGTAGTGTATTAGTGTCACCGCTGTCACCCACAGGATTTGCGCACATACACCCACACTGAATTTTTAGCTACTATTTGAGTGTCTTTCTGAGAAGCTTGTGGGTAAGGCATGTCAAATGTGTGTGGGTGATTATCATCATGTGGTGAGTTTAATCTCTGAAACTTCTGCGCTGTGTGGGTGTTTCACGTTATCATTGTGGCTCAGTCTGAGGTGGACTTGACAGTCACACCTAAAATTACAAATACATGGGGGTTTTTACATATAGTAAAAAATAAATGTGTACAATACAATATTTGTTGATGCAAGACATATCCTGATATATGTAACAATATTATGTTTCTGAAAAAAATTCAAAATCTTTTTCTGAAAAAGTCGATGTATGTATATTGCTGGAAAAAAAAAATAAGGTTTAGTTATAGGGCTGTCAAATCGATTAATCACGATTCATCACATCCAAAATACAAGTTTGTGTTTACATAATATATGTGTGCACTGTGTATATTTATATGTATATATAAATACACACACATGCATGTATATATTTAATAAATATTTACATGTGTGTGTGTATGTGTGTGTCTGTGTGTGTATGTATGTGTATATATATATATATATACCCAAACCTGTCCTGGAGGACCCCCTGTCCTGCACTTTTTGTATGTCTCTCTTATCTAACACACCTGATTCCACTCATTAGCTCGTTAGTAGAGACTGCAAGAACTAAATTGTACAAAATGTTCAGGGCAGGGGGTCCTGTTTGGGAAGCACTAAAATCTCTTGAATAGGACCTGCCTGACAAAGTGAAGTAGACCAAAAGATCCTCAAAAGCTAGACATCATGCCGAGATCCAAAGAAATTCAGAAACAAATGAGAAAGAAAGTAATTGAGAGAGCCATTTTTCACAAAGGGCAAAAACATGGAACCGTGGAGAACCTTCCCAGGAGTGGCCAGCCGACCAAAATTATCCCAAGAGCACAGCGACGACTCATCCAAGAGGTCACATAAGACCCCACAACAACATCCAAAGAACTGCAGGCCTCACTTGCCTCAGTTAAGGTCAGTGTTCATGACTCCACCATAAGAAAGAGACTGGGCAACAACTGATGATCCCCAAGACGAGACAAAAATGTAACTTTTTGGAAGGTGTGTGTCCTATTACGTCTGGCGTAAAAGTAACACCACATTTCAGAAAAAGAACATCATACCAGCAGTAAAATATGGTGGTGGTAGTGTGATGGTCTGGGGCTGTTTTGCTACTTCAGGACCTGGAAGACTTGCTGTGATAAATGGAACCATGAATTCTGCTGTTTATCAAAAAATCCTGAAGGAGAATGTCCGGCCATCTGTTCGTGACCTCAAGCTGAAGCGAACTTGGGTTCTGCAGCAGGACAATGATCCCAAAACACACCAGCAAGTCCACCTCTGAATGGCTGAAGAAAAAAAAAAATGAAGACTTTGGAGTGGCCTAGTCAAAGTCCTGACCAGAATCCTATTGAGATCCTCTGGTATGACCTTGAAAAGGTGATCCATGCTCGAAAACCCTCCAATGTGGCTGAATTACAACAATTCTGCATAGATGAGTGGACCAAAATTCATCCACAGCGCTATTACAGACTCACTGCAAGTTATCGCAAACGCTTGATTGCAGTTGTTGCAGCTAAGGGTGGCCCAACCAGTTATTAGGTTTAGGGGGCAAACACTTTTTCACACAGGGCCATGTAGTTTTGGATTTTGTTTTCCTTTAATAATAAAAACCTTCATTTAAAAACTGCATGTTGTGTTAACTTGTGTAATCTTTTATATTCATACATTTATATTATTTAGAAATATAAATATATATTACACATATTTTGTAAATATATACATGTATGTGTGTGTATTTATATATATATACATTTAAAAATACACAGTACACACACATATATATTATGTAAACACAAACTTTTATTTTGGATGCGATTAATCTTTTGATCGCCCTAGTTTGTTAACATTTTTAGTGCATGAGACGTAATGTGTTAAGTAACAGATTAATAATTTTCTCAGCACTGATTATTTTAGGTTAATTTTATTTTATACAGTAAATATATTATTGTTTATGTCTAAATATATATCAGTATATATATAGAAATTAGAATTAAACAAGAAAATTATTAGTTCACAATACTGCATAATACCATATTTATTTATTTTTAAATTAGCATTTTATAGTAATTGTATTAACAATAAGACCATGTTACATAAACATATTGTACTGAATTTGTCTGTTTTGAGCTCCTTGAACAGACTTCATCTGAGTGTTGTATTTATATGCCATATCATATCATGCTTTGCTTTTTTGCCTCTTCAATATAGTAATTCTAGTCCATGTCTTCATGCAGGTGTTAAAGCTGTGGAATTACACTCTTTATATAAACGTGAAGATGTTGGTGCTAATTCGTAGGTGATTGTCCCTTCTGGGCCTGGATGCTGGGAGTCTTGGAGGAGCCTAAGCTCAAGATCATGGCAAGTGCTAATCTTCTTATACTTAAGGTATCAGGTTCCCCTTTGATGTTTCAAAACATGTTGACTTCTATCTCGCCCAAAAAGGCAATCCAGACACAGCCTTGAAACATGGTTTCTTTCTTTCTTGCTCTCTTGCATTACCTTTCCTGATGTTGATTAATGTTGCACAAGAAAGTCTGTTTTAATTACGAATGTCAGAAGAAATGTCCTTTGTTAGTTCATTTCTCACCATCATCATTTTAATTAATCAAGAAAAGGTGTAAGGTGTTTATTTAGTCTTTTTGTATCTTGACTATGGGGCTGGACATCATTGTCATGGGGATGCCATCAACTGTGCTCAATGAGACGAGTAATTCTCTGGACATCCATTGGAAGGTGGACCATAGCCCACGGGTAAATGGGTAGGATTACTAATCAATCAGTTTCAAAAATCAGTCACACTGTTGTAGTTTTTTCCCCGCAAGGTATCAAAAAGGATGTGGAAGAAATGTTGGGTGTTGGTTATTAATGAGAGTAAACCATCTTGAGATAATTGACAAGCTCATGTTCTCTAAATCCCTCTTGAATATAAACACATTCAACACAGAATATTAGTCTACGTCCTGTGTAATTACTAAGTTTTTGATATGTACACCTGTCACACACTAGTACTAGACTGTAGCTCTTCACACAACGCAATCAAAGATAAATGTCTTCTGCATGACCTGGAGGGATTCCTCTAAAAAGCATCTTTGATGCTTTATGTGGGAGTTTAAGTCGTAATCGTGTTGATCTGTACGAGGCTATAGACAGGTGTGGAGCAAGGACATGTTTTATCACTTTGACTATGTCTCTCAGCATAAGAGGCACTGCTTGGAAAAATAGGATATATATTTTTTTTTTACTTTAAGACCCACAAAGTACTTGAAATGTTTTCATCTTGCCTAAGGATAAGAATGTTTCTTTGCAGGGGTTGGCATTTCTAGTTTGACTTGCCAATGTAATTCAGAAATGCTATGATTTGTATGATCAACCTTTCTGTGGTTCAGCATTTGGTATCAAAGGTCACATTTATCCAATCTCATGCGCAGATGTCCACTCTACATTTCAACCCATAAATAGTGATTTGTAAGAGCAATAAAACCGATCAATAGTCATGGGGCATAATTATCTTGCATGCATATCAGTGTTTTATAGGAAAGTAAAGGACGTGACGTGTGGCCAAGTAATGTCCCATACTTATCATTTGTGCTCTGCATTTAACCCATCCACGTGCACACACAGCAGTGAGTAGTGAACAAACACACACACACACACACACACACACACACACACACCCTGAGCAGTGGGCAGCCAATGCTGCGCCGCCTGTGGAGCCGTTGGGGGTTCAGTGGCTTGCTCAAAGGTCTCACCTCAGTCATGGTATTGAGGGTGGAAGTGGGTGCTGGATATGTGTATATTTTATATTTACATTTGATCATATTTAAAATATTAACTTCATTTCCAATATTGCAGTAACTGAATTTCTTTGATTCTTTCAAATTCCAGCTCATATATAGAAAGGGAGCAATTAGGAAGCAATTATCAATTTTGTCCTGCTTATAAAGGAACAAATCTGAAGTTTTTACCATATTTAAACTTCTAGTGTTTAAAAACTGTTAAAAACTGTTAAAATAACTAATTTGGCTAGAATTCTTCTTTATTGCTCTGCACAACTGGCAGCGTACGTCTTTAAAGCCAGACACTTTGAGCACATTAGCATAGCATTAGCTTGGTAATGACAGATTTACCAAGCTGAGTCATCATGTAGCTACATGACGCTGCTCTCATGTAGAGAGCTGAAGCGCTAGATTATATTCAGAGAAACAAATAGCTCTCCTCCCTGAAGAGCACTTGTCATTATGGAGAGCGGGAAAATAAGTTAGGATAGGAGGGTAATACCCTGCAGAATGAACTTAAATGCATAACGTAAACCATCAGAAAAGCCCAGTAATGGTTTAAGGCAAGACTTGAGTGCTCCAGGTTTGATGCTATCTTAAACCTGTGAATTGCATTTGGGGAAAAGTCATGAAGAATAAAAGATACTTTTGTGTGCGTGAGTGTGTGCATGTGTGTGGTTTTACAATCTAACCACGGTCTCTGTGCAATTGCATTATATTTCTGTATTTATGTTGCTATCTGCAGAGTGTGTGTGCATTTTAGAGCAAATCTTTCTGAGAGCGCTATGCTTTTTAGTGTGTGTTTCTGTGCGTGTGTCTGTGTGTTTCTGTGTGTTTTGAGTGATCTCACTGAGAGCCTTGTGCTGTTGTGGTGTGTGTGTAAACTCTGTGGTCTGGTCTGTTTTCTTACTCCGGTTTCAGAGCGCAGCCTGAAAACGTTCATATTTTTCATGGCAGCTAAGAGAGAACCATAAATTCACAGCGTGCGTTAGTATTTTTATCCACCTTACATAATGAAAGTTCCAGAGTATGTGTGTGTGAGAAAGAAAGAAAGAAAGAGACCAAGAGCAGGGTGGGACGTGAGCTTTGGGTTAGTGTGAAAGGGTGGATGTCGCAAGAAAAACAAAACTAACTCTTGTGGCAATTTAAATGGCTGTTAAAAATTTGGCACTTGAAAGCAGTGTTTGCTTTCACATGAAACTCAATCAAGGTTTAGGCCTGAGTGCTCCCGACAAAAAAAAGAGAACAGAACAGAACAAAAAAAGAACAGACTCAGACTTTCAACCACACATTACATGCCTCGTGACAGCTCTTATTGTGTAGCGCTCCTTCGAACAAGGCCAAGGTAAACTGTCCAGACACCGTCACAAAATCACTGGAGCCAGTCAGTCCAGACATTTCAATAGTGCCACCTGTTGCCACGCTGCTCTGTAACACACACCTTTTCTTCAGGTAACATACACTTGAAGGAGATACCTGAGAGGCAGGGCAGCCGACCCATATGGACACATGGTGGTGGGCAAGTCTAAGACTCCCATTGCTCACACCTGAGAGATATTGTGAGAACAGTAAAAGAGTGCAGTCTTCGAGTACAATTTTGAATTTTTCAAAATCGTAGCTTCACCAGAATGGTACGAAACTTGGTTACTTTTATGGCACTTGGTATGTAAACACACACACACACACAAAAATGAGGGCATGATTCGAAAAAGCTGTGGTCGTAAAAAAAAATTGAAAATACAGAACATTTTTTTGTGTTTGTACAAATACCCCACTATGCAGGAAAAATAATTGCACAGCAATGAAGGGGTGAAGCTCTAAAACATCTAGAGTGCAAAATCAAAACACATCAACACACTCACACACACACACGCAGACACACGCACTTGTACACACACAACTACAGTACAGTATGAACTGGTGTGACTGTAACACTGCAACTATGTAAAATAAAATCAATAATTCAACTACAATGCGGTAAAAAAGTGGACAGCAAGGAAGGGGTTACACTCTAAAACATCAAGAGTATAAAACAGATATATCCACTCACACACACTCACAGACACACACATACAGAATTATACACCCTCAAATGAATTGGTATGGCTATAACCATATAGCCAAAATGAGTCAGAAGACTGAAATAAGAGGTTAAAATCAGATCATACCCAGAATGATCTGTTGTTATATTTTTATAGAATTTTAATGTTTTTGCAACAAAATGCTTTCCATGATCAGGTCTGAATGTAGTAATAATGATGCAAAAACCTACACTTCAGATCAACATTTAAAACAACAAAAAGTATACAAACCTTGACAAAAAAGTAGTCTTTGAGAATGCCTCAATATACATTTAAATCCACAACTTAATAAAAGTAAACTATTATATATAAAAACAACTAGGGAATTCACAAGCCTCTCTATAGAGTCCTATACAGGAATTTAGTGGTTACACCATGAAATTACGGTTTTTTTTTTTTTTTTTTTTTTTTTGCTTTCACCAGGTGGTGCTATTCTGCCTTCAAAAATTGGATTTTAAAGGCGTAGTCTCTATTATAATCTGAAATACTGCATTAATTAAAAAAATATTTTTTTATTTTTTATAATATATATATTTGTTTTTACTATTTTCAATTGGAAAAATTTTACATAATTATTGCATAAATATTAATTAGTACTATAAAATTCTCTCAAAATACAAAATAAAAATTATTTTTAAACAAAAATATATTAGATTTATTTTGCTGAAGAAAAAAAAAAAGTTATATTTCAGGTGTCCGGTCCCTTTTGACCACGAAGACCATGAGTATGACTCCCAAATGAGGAGCGCACGGGATTATGGTGTTGCCTCTAGCTGCAAAGCTAAATTGGACTGCTTCAGTAACTGATACTAACTGATCAACTTTTCATCTCTCTGAGTCACTGATAGCCCATCAGTTCCTGTTACATGTTCCTTTGTGTGCAAATGGAGGTCTTTTTTTCTGAACATCCCATACTGTTTACATGTTTACTTGCACATAAAATGTACAGTTTCTGTCTAATCCCCCCCCCCCCCCCCCCCATTTTAAAACACTTTAGTGCAATTGAAATTGTACTTTGACTGTCCAATCACAGATATAGATAATGTGATTGTAGCTCAGCCTTGTCCAGCACGTATACATGTTATTCAGACAGCAGTTGGGGTCTGCGTGTGCACTTACATAAACTCTTAATATGTATATATATTTGCTATTTTGCATTTTTCAAAATGTATGTGTCCCTGTAGCTTCACCAAAGACAACTGCAAAAATAATAACTTTTAAATATCTAACTTTTAAATATGTTTGGTAAAGATGCATTAAATCGATAACAACAAAGACTTTTACAAAGAAATATACAAGAAACTTAAATTAACATAAAAAAGTTTTATTCCAAATAAATGCTGTTCTTTGGAATTTTCTATTCATCAAAGAATCCTGAAAACACTGATAATAATAAATATTTCTTGAGCATCATGTCAGCATATCAGAATGATTTCTGAAGGATCATTTGACACTGAAGACTGGAGTAATGGATGTTGAAAATTAGCTTTACCATCACAGGAATAGATTACATTTACAAACCCGATTCCAAAAAAGTTGGGACACTGTACAAAATGTGAGTAAATAAGGAATGGAATAATTGACAAATCTCATAAACTTACATTTTATTCACAATAGAATATAGATAACATATCAAATGTTGAAAGTGAGACATTTTGAAATCTAATGCCAAATATTGGCTCATTTTGGATTTCATGAGAGCTACACATTCCAAAAAAGTTGGTACAGGTAGCAATAAGAGGCCGGAAAAAGTTAAATGTACATATAAGGAACAGCTGGAGGACCAATTTGCAACTTATTAGGTCAATTGGCAACATGATTGGGTATAAAAAGAGCCTCTCAGGGTGGCAGTGTCTCTCAGAAGTCAAGATGGGCAGAGGATCACCAATTCCCCCAATGCTGCGGCGAAAAATAGTGGAGCAATATCAGAAAGGAGTTTCTCAGAGAAATATTGCAAAGAGTTTGAAGTTATCATCATCTACAGTGCATAATATCATCCAAATATTCAGGGAATCTGGAACAATCTCTGTGCGTAAGGGTCAAGGCCGGAAAACCATACTGGATGCCCATGATCTTCGGGCCCTTAGACGGCACTGCATCACATACAGGAATGCTACTGTAATGGAATTCACAACATGGGCTCAGGAATACTTCCAGAAAACATTGTCGGTGAACACAATCCACCGTGCCATTCGCCATTGCCAGCTAAAACTCTATAGGTCAAAAAAGAAGCCATATCTAAACATGATCCAGAAGTGCAGGCGTTGTGTTGATGCCATGAAATTTAAAATCAACTTATTTTTCCCTTAAAATGATACATTTTCTCAGTTTAAACATCATCTATGTTGTATTCTGAATAAAACATTGAAATTTGAAACTTCCACATCACTGTATTCTGTTTTTATTCACAATTTGTACAGTGTCCCAACTTTTTTGGAATCGGGTTTGTATTACATTTATTTATATATATATATATATATATATATATATATATATATATATATATATATATATATATATATATATATATATATATATATATATATAAATTTATTTAAAGTTGCAAAAATATTTTGTAATATTACAATTTTTACAATATTTCTGATCAAATAAATGCAGCCTTGGTGAGCATATAAGAGATTTTTTTCAAATACAATGAAAATTGTTTTCCAAACTTTTGATTGGTAGATGATGATGATAAAAATATTATATACTGATTTAAATCAGTATATATTTCATACCATTAACATTGTATTTATCTTGAAGAAAAATTCTTCATTTTGGTCGTATACTCTGCCATGCATTCATGGAGAGAGGAGGAGAGAGAGGGAAAGAACCTCCTGTGTAGAATGATTTCTGTGGTGGAGAAAAGTGGAACCAAGCCTCTTAAAACATGAAAACATTCAGCTTCAAACCACCATGACTTAAGCGATTAGGCTGCATCCATAGCAAAACACTCCTATTTCCTGAAGATATTTGGGGCGTTTAATTCTTAAACAATATTGCTTGGTGTGCGGTGTCTCTCCCTTTTTTGCAAGTGCTTTTTATTGCTATTCTCATGCTAGTCACTTGAGCAAAGTAAATGAGTGGTGTAGTGAGGTCTTGACTGAATAGATTTACAATAGCCTTATTTTCACAGCCGTTTCTGTTATGTCAACACACATTAAAGGCAGGAAATAGAGAGAAGGAGGGCAGGAACATGGATGCTACTCCATGCGAGCATGGCACGGATGTGTGGCAGTGGTAGACAGTGACATAGGATGGTATGCATATTTCATACACTGCATGCATTTTTTACTGGGTGGATTTCATGAGTGCTGTGGCTTTGTACTGTGTCTGTCACCGTGGCTTTGGGTGTGAACGAGCCACGGCCGTGTACAATTTCACTGTGATGTATGCTAGGAAAAGCATTTGTATTCTATTCCGCTCTTTGGAGGCTAGTCAGGGGGAATCAGTGATAATGAGGTCGCCAATTGAAAAATCGTCCTTTGGTTTCTTTTCACTCTGTGTTGAACATATACATGGAAAGCCACCATTTGACAGGCAGTCAATGTGTTGTAAAAGGATATTTTTTGAGGATTAGGCCAATGGCAGCAGCTCAGTACTGGGGGATTTTTTCCCATGGTGCCATTTAAATGCTAATATTGTTGACGGATTGATACCGCACACACAAATACAAACACAGACACTCTTTTAAAATGTAATATTGATGTGTAATTAAGCTGGGTATTGGCATCATGTTAGGCCTGTCCTCTCTTCTGATTACTGGTGGCAATTTCCTGTAGTACTGTTCCCAGACTGCGGTTAGATGTCTGATTATACTGTTCACAAACTTTTTTTTTAATATATGCCTTCACCGATGACATAAGAACCAGCAGCAATCAAACATGCAAATGATCAGCAGGCCGATAGTGTTTGGGTTAATGTAGGGTTTGACAGAGATTGGACAGTGTTTCCAGCACAAGCCTGGAGAGATCCGCATTCACTGTAATGATTGGCAGGGTCCTTAAGCTGGAATTTAACAGCGGGAGGAGGGAGCCGTGGGCACCAGCTGGGTATCCAGTGTTGTGTCATACAATTGCCTAAATTTGAAAGGTTACACTCCCCCTCTCCCTCCATTCTCAATGGTAAACCTCCTTACCACAGACAATGTCTCCAGAGCGGCTCAGACTGTATCAGTCTGCTGTAATTGTCTGGGTTGTGTTGGAGCTGGTAATGGCAGAGTGCTTCTGTGGTGTGAGGTGTCTCTGCCTTGTTTTCAGCCTTTAAAAAGTTTACACATAAACACAGGGACAGTGGAATTCACTCAAACTTTGACCTGCCCTGCAGACAGAAATCAGTCTGCTTAATGTTAGGACTGGGTGGAACTTGAGACTGTTGACAAGTCGAAACACAGGTGAGAGTCTGTCTGTGTGTGTGTGTGTGTGTGTGTGTGTGTGTGTATGAAAGAGCTATTGTTGCCTTGCGAAAATGGTACAGAAAACACTCTGATTTTTCTGTCTTTATTAGGACTGGGTAAAAATATTAATTTTCTGTTCAATTTAAAAAAAACATAGTCTGGTTTGTGAGCAAATGACTCCTATGAGCGAAAGACTCTAAAACTCAGGACTCTTGAGGTACCATTTGAGCCTGATTAATCCTTTACTAAATTAACACACTGAAATCATCAGGTCTGCGTTTCCCAAAAGCATTGTATGCCAAAGTGGATCATAGAGACAGTTGGTGCCAATGGTTTAGGTGCTCTACTAAGACTTACATTGTTGTTGAGAATCACAGCCTAAAACAGCTAATAAATCAGCACCAAGCTATCATTATTTTCAGTGATGAAATATGGAATATTTTAATAAAATACTTTATAATATATTATATAAAATATTTCTATTTTATATTGTAGCATAAGGTATTTTTCCTGTGTTCTATATTTTTAAAACTAATGTTTTTGTAATGTATTTTAATAAGTTAGAAGGCTGTCTACATTAGGTGAGAGAGAATTTATTTTACATGTAAACAAAATTAAATGAAATGTAATTACAATTCAGAATCTAATTTGAATCGAGATCTTGTAAATCAAAATCAAATTATAATTTTTAGAAAGCTGCATTATAAACAAACAGCAGGACTCTGCTTCTATAGTGCAGAGTGAATTTCTGAAAGGGCTGTAACTCGGATCCAGGCAACATACGAGTGATGGGAATAACCAGCAGGTCATGACCTCAGTAAGCTGAAACTAATCTCTCTCTCTTTCTCTTTCTCTGATGTGTTCTTTATTGATTACACAGCATTGCCTGCTAATAGGTCCCCCTGCAGCTGTGTCAAACATAGGTACTTTGATAAAACTGCCAGAGAGAGAATGAGAGAAAGAAAAAGATGCACATATCATAGTACTAGTAAAATTTTTATCCATGTTAATGTAACTACAATAACATATTCAATTGCCTTCTTTTCCCCCGCAACCATTTAAAAGTATTACTGAAGAACAAACAAAGTTACGAGTCTAATCTCTGAACACGGCTCACATATCATGGGCTTGTATTTCTAAAACAGTTGAAGTTGTTTGCACCTTTCCTCGCAAACGTCGCTCTCTCTTATCCTCTACTTCATCTGTGTAAGAGTTAAGTTGGGTTGAGAGGGAACATAGAGGTGTCATTCTTGCTGTGTCTGTCAAAAACTCACTCAATGAAACACTCAAAACCTGCATCAGATGTGAAAAGAGTGTGTGATGTAAAGGAATTTTCCAGAGGGCTTCCTTGTTCAGGCCTATCTCCTCTGAAGCCACATCATCCTGCAGACATCCATGCTGGCTTCATTGAATATTAATTATTCTGACAGCCAAGCTTATTAATAATGCTTTAAGCAGTATGGCCTTAGAAAACAACAGAAAAGATGTCTTCACAATCTTACCACATGGTTTGCAATGTCTTTTAGATCAGGGTGCACGTTTTTATAGTCAAAAAAATATGGCTTCTTTCTTTCTTTCTTTCTTTCTTTCTTTCTTTCTTTCTTTCTTTCTTTCTTTCTTTCTTTCTTTCTTCTTTCTCTTTCTTTCTTTTCTTCTTTTTCTTTAAATTTCTTCCTTTTCTTTCTTTCTTTCTTTCTTTCTTTCTTTCTTTCTTTCTTTTAACACTGCTGTCTTGTATCAAACTTTTTTTTTTTCATTTTGGTTGTGGTGATTGTATGATTTCCCATGATTACAAAATTTACCAACAACATTTTATTTTTATGCTGTGCCTTATTATATATATAAAACAAACTTATTGCAGTGTTACCATGAGAGATGGCAATGATATTGGAAAAGCTCTTGAATGCACATCTCTGCACATGTTGTTTCTTGAAGGATGCCCTTGGGGAGACACCAAGAGTCAGACAGATTTGAACATTGTCTGCATTAAAAAACAAACTGTCTCACAGTACGTGAGACAGACAACCAGACAATCCCAGTGTGTGTGGCCTTTGTAAACACTGACTGTGTTTACATGAACTGCAAAAACCTGACTACTGTCTTTTTTTTTTCTAAATATAAAAATATTTTGAGATGCTTTCATGGGTTGTCATTCATATTCTCTGTACTTGCAGTGACTACAAAAGTGTTTGGACACATTTATACTCGCCATATGCATATTAAACAGCATAAAACATGTCAGTTTAATCGTAAAATACTGTTTACATGGCACATTCTACTTTCTATTTTTAGCCCCTAATTATTGATGTTGATTATTCTGCATGTTTTGGTTTAATCAGAGAACAGTTAATGTGCCTGGTGGTTTTTTTGTTTTGTTTTGTTTTGTTTTGTTTTGTTTTGTTTTGTTTTGTTTTGTTTTGTTTTGTTTTGTTTTGTTTTTTTAATTTTTTGTTTTTCTCTCTACACATCTGTCCACTATAGTTAACACCATGCACTAAAGGATATTTGTATTGGACCTAAAATGTCCTTTTATTAGACTTATAGAATTATATAAAAATGTATGCAACTTTAAATTAAATATTTGAATTAAACAATTTCATGCCATATCATATATACTTTGTGTAATTTATTGTAGTGCTTTTTATTTTTTATTTTAACAACAATTGTATGCAGTAATGGTTATTTGTATCTTCTTTGCTTCCCTTTAAATTGCTATTGGCTTACATTACAACCCTTAATGCATTAGTGTCCACTATTATCAGATGTGTTACAATATAAAATACAACACTGTCAAGGATTATATTCCATTTTCCTTTTTGACTGAATAACTTCTGCATCATAGGGTTAAAATGAGTGTACAGCCTGTCCTCTGTCTCTTGCTCTGTATCCTTCTCTAATGTAGGTGACATTATCACAGCTCCTTCAGGGAAGGGCAATGATTTCTGTATCCGATCGATGACCAGTGACATACAAATCATATGTATTAATCATCATAATCATTGTTAAGAATATAGGGCAGACACTAAAATCATATGCTCTTAGTCTTAATAGCCCACATCAAAGCAATTAGGCACCCAAACTAAGGCCGACTCACCATATGCATATTACAAAGCCTAATACATGTTCAGTGATTTACCCCCACAATCTGGCCCATAAATCAGCCAAAACCTGCACCGTATTGAGCTGTTCATTTGATGGGGTTTGTGCACATGTGTTATGCTGGAGATCTATGTTTTTTTATATATATGTGTCAATATTTGTGATGTATATATTAATGTCTGGCAAAAATACTAATGAACAAGCTACATTTGGGGCGAGTCAGCCTACAGGTTAAGGACAGGGGAGAGATGTCATTATTTCTACAAGTAATGGATTGTGTGTGTGTGTGTGTGTGTGTGTGTGTGTGTGTGTGTGTGTGTGTGGATGTGGGTGTGTGTTTGGGGTTTTAATCTCATCTAAATTAAGCAAGAACTGAATAACCATTATGGTTATTATTTATAGCAGCAGATCTTTCTTACCAATGGGCAATAAATTGTATGTTTATAGCTTAAATAAAGCTTAAACGTATTTAATATAGCTTAAACCAGCAACTATAGTCAAACTCAAGTCATTAAAAAAAGTTTTAAATTCTCGTATTTACATTTCAAATCCTACATTTTAAGCAGAGAATTGTTCCCTTGTAGCAGACTTGTTTTGTATTAGAAGTTGTTGTGAATTTTGACACAGCTACCGCTGAAGAGACACACAGCATTAAATAACACTGCTCATATTCTCACTGTTTGGAAAATTGAAATGGATTGTCAAGCAAAACGCTTACTTAAAATGATCATTTTTAATGCTATGTCCCAGTCTGATGATTCAATCTTTAATAGCCACACTCCTTTAGTCAGATTAGGATGTTTATTAACAATTTATTTGAATTGGCTGCTTATTCAGATTCCCCTGATTAGGTTTCTGTCAGTATGTGAATAAAAGTAAAAGAATGAAAGCAATATCAGTCTGTGCTTAGTAAGTCTTAATGTTTTCTCTTTCTTCTTCCTAACTTTCTCTTTCTCCGCCTCTCTCATTCTTGACAAATGCACTTTATATCCACCATCACTGTGAATGAGGTTATCATGATCACAATCTTTCTCTGTAGCGAGTGTCAGTATAAAAGGACCAGACTCTGGAGCAAATTCATATTTGAAAAGATGTAAGTGCTAACATTTACCATTAAATGCAACAGAAAAGTCTGTAAAGTTAGGTCAATGTAGATACGATTTACAGAGAAGCTGTTTCCACCACCTGTGTTTTTGTAAAACCATCACATTGTAGTTGCCAGTTTGACAAATTGATGACACCGATATTGGAAAAATAGCACACGTAATAACCTGTGCCATGCGACTCTTTTTTTTTTTTTGAGCTTATTCAGTATCATATTTTACACTCATGCAATAGTTACATATTCCATCCATACATATTGCTTCAGTAATTGCTTTTGCTGTTTATTGCTGTTTGATGCTTAGTGCTTTGGCATATTTAAAGCACATCTAATTAGTTTTATTTGTAGAAATAGAGGGAGGGAAAGAATGAGAAAAAAAAAAAAAAGAACTGTGAGCCAGAGGACCGATGGGGAGAAAAGGTGCATTCTTGCCTTTTCTTGGTTGAAAGTAAATTAGAGAATATAGTCTATATGTATATATATAGCTTTATACATAAAGCATAGTAAGTTTGACAAAAATTGACAAATTTGATTTTTTTCAAATTTAATTACATTTTCAATTCTGAAAAATTGTAGAGTGTCTTTGGGCTTTGGAAAAGTTTAGTAATAGAAGTAGAAGTAATAATAATAGATGCTAATAATAGAATAATAGACACTTTTTTCAGATTCATTAATATTTTTTGTTTTGTTATAATTAATGTTGTTGTTCTTTTTTAGTTATTAATTATTATTATTATTATGAGAAGTAGTAGTAGTAGTATAACACAGGCTCCGATTTGTGTGAGAGCTGATAGAAGGGGGCACAGGAAGGGTGAAGGGATCATTTAAAAAATATGCAGAAATGCTTTTGATCCTATGGCAACCTCTTACATACCCTGCGAAGGTCATTAATCATTGTTGGGATTCAGAATGGCTGCTTAAATGAATAAACTAATGAAATATTTCTTATAATATCCTCCTTTTATTTCACAAAATGATGTTTTGTTTGTTTTTGGTTTTTGTTTTGCTGCTTTTGTTGACTTCAATTTAGTATTGTCTTTTGCCTCCTTGTCTTTTTTGGGCTGTTGTTTTTTCAGGGAGATGGTTGGCAGAAAAGGGTGTGAGGGTGAAGAGAGAGAGAAAAAGAAAGAGAGGGGTGGATATCTGATTACTTCTGTCTTTTCCCACACACTGATCAGAGACTGAAAGCTGAGAGCATGTGTCCCTCAAAGCAAGTTCACTCCTGTTTCCAGTTTAACCTCCTATTAAACTGTCCTTTGTCTTGCTTCTCCACTGGCACAGGCTCAGTTCCACACATACTGACCTAGGGTCAGATAGGTTAAGGGGGGTAAAAACTAGTCCCACTGCCCATCCAAGAATGAAGACAGATCTATGCAATGTGTTATCAGAAAAGAAGTATATACTACCACTGTTTGATGATTGGTGGAGCAATAAATTCATTTATCATTATTATATGCCTCATCAAACAAGTTCCCAACCCCTCCATGGGAGTAGCAGAAATTAGCTAGTGAAAAAGTGTTCATTTTAGTTGGGGCTAGGTAAGTGCTTTTTGATTGCCTTCTCCAACAATGCTTCCCCTGACAAGCTAATAAATCAGATCCAGACAAATTCTGAAGTGCTGCTGCAAGGGTGAGCAACAGCCTCAACTTCAGCTCACACACACACAACATTCAGAAATGTTCAGTAATAGCTACTTGCAAACGATATTGTTTTGTTTGTTCATTCTTTATAGGGATAGTTCACCCAAAAATGAACATTTTATTGTTTACTCACATTTCAAACCTATGACTTTCTTTTCTTTAGTGGAACATAAAAGAAGATATTTTGAAGACTGTTCATACAGTTAAATTGAGTGGGGTCCAAAACGTCATTGAGAAAAAATAAAATAAAATAAAAAATAAAAAACATTGAGACATTTTTCAAAAATCATGATAATTTCATTTTTAGGTAAACTATCCCATTTATCAAAACCTATTTAAAACATTGCATGTGGATCTGTGTTAGCCTGAAAAGAAAATGTACCTCAAGAGCACTGTTGTTGTTTTGTGACCATCACTGCCAGGGCTCACCTGAATGGTAATCAGACTGAAATGAGCTTGTGTTGAAATCTCTCCTGTGTTCTGTAGTACAGTGTTGTACTGTGGACCCTTTGCTCTGTGTTTGGCAGGCAGGTGAAATCATGCCATGCTACACCTATCTTGCCCAGTTGGCTCTGGCATTCTCAGTCGGAAATGGTGCCTTCATCGTAAATGAGGTCAATCGATTATTTGAGCTTGGGATGAGGCTTGCCCCCTTTGCTACAGTGTAACAGGTATTAATATATTTGCCAGGGTCCTGTCTGGGGTGGTGGTGTTGGTGGGTGGGGGGGTGGTGCAGATGAGTCCTAGCACGGGAGGTTAAAGGGAGGCCACAGTTGGCATTTTATCAGTTGAAAAAGCCTTGCTGATGAGATTACCTATTCTGCACACTGCTAATCAGAGAGCTAGCCAACAGTCTCTCAATTGGCACACAACCAAAACTCAGTTTAGATGGTGTTTAGTAAATGAATGGAAAAGTACAAAGATACTTTGTTGTCAGTAAAACAGAAAGCCAGTGACACATCCACCTTATTTTAACATAAGAAAGGGTGCAGCCATTTGTAACTTGAATGTACGAGGCTTCCTGAGTCATCCGCTTTGATTGATTTTATCTATACAAAAACAGACTGTTATGCTGCTTGATATTGGTTTTTGTTATTAATTACATTTATGATCGAAAACAAAAATCGGTTTGTAGCGCAAAACTTTGTTATTCTTCTAGGTGTTTATGACAGCTGATGAATCAGAAGTCTTGTATGTGAATCAGAAGTCTCACATTCCCAGTTAATAGCTTAAAATAAGCAGAATATGGTGGATATAGAGACAGTGGACAGACAAAATTAGTACTTCCTAATAAAGACAAGGGGCTCAAGTGTTGTTTTGGATCCTACCAAATATGGACCAAAAAAATTCATACCACAGAAGACAAAGTTATATAGATTATGAATGAGGGTGAGTAAATGACAACTAAATTACATTTTGTGGTGGAACTGTCCCTGTTTTCATTTCATAAAAAAAAAAAAAAAAAAAAAATCTTCTTTTTATGATCTGTTCTATGAATGAATTTTAAATACCTATATTTGGACTTGCCAAAGAGATTTTAATGTTTGTTTGTTTTTTGGTGTTATTTATTTTATTTATTTTTTGGTGTCCTGACATTTGTTAATTGGTTGCTGTACATCATCAGCAAGTGCCTTCTCTTAATTGGCATGAGTGGGAGTCAACACCCTGTGAAGTGGCTGAAAGAAAGCAGTCACAGGGCAGTGCTGTCTCCTCCTCATTTAGTGTGTGAATGTGTACTCTAGGTCCAGGCGCACAGTGTTGTGACTGAGTAAAGTGTGTCTCAACTCCTTCTCATTAATGTTGCCTAAACACACACACACACACACACACACACACATAGAGACACATTGCTGTCTTCACATAGCTCAAAATAACCCCAGTAAAGCAGCAGCCATTTATCTGTATCTGGGGAACTGATCCAATTACAGAGCTTACATTTGCATCCATCAGCCTGAGAGGGGGAAAATTCTCTGTGAATAAAAAAAAAGAAGAAAAAAAAATGGTCAACTTCTTGCACCCCCATTAAAATAATAATAATAATAATAATTTTCCCCTCATTCTCCTGCATAACTTCCATCATCAGACTTGGCATACTTCCCCAGGTGGGCTGCAGATAATGGCCGCTTATTCCTGCTATCTCACAGAGCAGCGCATCAGAACAGCCATTAGGCTAAATATCAGTGTCATAATGTGGAACAGATGTCTAGAAGAAAGGGATCATTTAAAAAGGCCAAATGTAAATAAACAGGCAGCTTGTAGACCTCCCTTCATCCCCTCTTTCCTCCGTCCCCCTCTCCTCTCCCCGTTCTCGTGGACCCTGTGTAGTGCCCAAAAGAAAACAGTTCATCAATCTTAATCTGAACCATTAAGAATGTAATAATACTAGCCGCTTATCTAGGCAAAGTGGTGCTGTGGGACTCTTAGGACTTGAGCCTAATGTGTTGAAAACTGTCCCTGTTTTCTTTCCTTGCAGTGAATTTCTTTCCTTGCAGCATTTATACGTATCTGCATTAAAACTAAACATTTCTATCCTTGTGCGGCTTCGACTTTCGATTGGGCTGATATTTCATTATCAAGATATATTTACTCAATGTTGTTGTTAAAATGGACATTAAATAATACAATAATAATAGTTTAGTTGGACAGGTGAAGGAAAGGTAACACCTAGTCTCAGATCTAAAGCTGGAGATTAGAAATGAGAGATCAGTTTAGGGTTGTCTTGAATTTGATATTGTGTGGTTTAATCTTACCATCTAAATCTTTATGTGGGTAGATATGTGCATACAAACATACATACATACATATATGTGTGTGTGTGTGTGTGTGTGTGTGTGTGTGTGTGTGTGTGTGTGTAAGGACCTATGAGTTAAGTTAATGTGCTTTATTTTATTAAATCAACCAACGACAATTCTGCTCATATAATAAAATTTTAGCTTTAAAAGAGCGCAGATAAAAATATGTGGTTTTACTTTCACACCTAATAAAGCCTTGTGATGTCTTATTGTCTCTACTAGCCCATTGATTTATTCTTTCCATAATAAATTTGGTCAAAAACGCGCTCGGGTCATTATTCTTCAAATAAACAAATAAATAAATAAATAAAATTGGAGGTTTCACTTAAAACACCAGAAAGCTGAAAATGACACGTGTAATCTCTCCCCAGAGAGCCGCACGCGGGCAATAGGAAAACAGTGGGTGAAGTCTAGGCTAAGGTGGGGGTAAATAGCAGTAAATCACAGCCTGTCACTTCATCTGGCTCAACTTATAATGTAGCCTACGTCTGTCTATCTGAAATGTGCCTTTAACACGAACGATTTATAAGTGTCGAATGGGCCGTGACTTTGCCGAAACCCTGCTCTTTACTTCTACTTCCCCACTCGTTTACTTGCCGTTAGAGCCCGCGAAATGATATATGTCACAACAGCCCTGACAGCAGCCCGATTTTTGAGGGAGAAAATTGGCTAATTTGTGAAAATTACGCCCCATGGCCGCGTCACACTCTCGTCCCGGAGTAAAGAGAGACTACAAGAGAAACAGCTGGTGTGAATTTTTAGCACCCATAATTAATTAAGAGGTTCCGCAGTGGGATTGGATGATTAAATAAAAGGGAAGAGGTATTCCCAGCATGCCGTATTGAAGAGGCCACTTCAGTTCAGTTTCTTTATAGAGGGTGAGGATGATGGTTTGAAAATAATTATTCCCTGACAAACCGTTTTTCCGATTATCTCTCGGTTTTTTATTCCTCTTTTTTCCTTCTCTCTCCCCCCCCCCCCCCCCCCCCCCCCCCCCCCACTCCGCTCTTAAATCGCAGCTTTTCTTTCGACCAAGGTCCCTTCAAGCTCGTCTCTCTATTTTTCTAAACTAACTAGCCCTAATCAACCAACATATCGTTCACTTCAAGGAGAGACAGAAAGGGGAAAAAACAGTTTTGAATTTGGCCAGACTTGCTCTGCTGCTTCGCACAGATGTCCCAGCGCATATTATAAACAGGTCAAATAAATGGGTGTCCTTTTACACATTCGAGCTGAATTTGATTCGACTCAGCTGGAGTCAAATTAGTGTGGAGGGATCAAGTAGTAGTTAGCTGTTATCAGGTGGACTGTCGATATTATGCAGACATCTTTTTTGGAACACTTGGCCGGTACATTTTAACGGTGATTTAGCGATTATTTTTATCAACAGGTTCTGATTACGCCTTAGACTTTACCGTTGTTGTTGTTTTTTCTGGAGAGGCGCAGTCGCTCACGGCTCGATTTACGTGGCAGGTGTAACTTTAGATTTAAGAACAAATTTTCTGTTTTAAACTCGTGTTTATCGTTATGTATTAGGCTGAGATGCAACAGAATCTTGTTCATAAAAATGTAAATTTGGTGCTTGGTTTTGTGAGGTTGTACAGCGTGAAAATGCTATTGCTGAATGATATATGCAAACACGTTTAGGAAATATACCCAGAGGATATTTACTATACACTGAATTTTAGAGGATCAGTTCTGCATTTCCCCCCACAAATTTACTACCAATTCGTGTAATGTTTAGAAATGTAGCCTGTAAAAATGGAGGAAATTTTCCCAAAAGTCATTAGTTTGCTGGTTAGTTTATGTCTCACTTCATTTAGTATTCTAACTTGTTTTGGTCCATCTCAGACAATAAGAGTTTTCTTTTTCTTTCTTTTTCTTTTTACTCCTGCTGCGTGAATAAGCTAATGTCACCTTTCTAATAAAAGCAAATAGTTGCTAACAAGGGGCCTGTCGACACTCGCCTTTCCGATGTATTTTTGAACACCTTGAGAATTATTGCAGTAAACGCTTTTGTAATTTCGTTTGAGTAATTTCGTTATTTTCCCTACCCTTATTCGATATAGCTCATTGTTCAGAACCTATCTGAAATTAATTCAGATGTAGGCTGTAAACAAAGAATGAGTAAAATAGGCTAATTTAAATTTTAAGAGTTTACATTGCAGCCCTTCCTAATATTGTTAAGGAAAATCGTGGATGAAGTCCTTTCTGGTCACATGGCTCTTTTGTATGCTACTCTTTTCCTCTTACTTATTGTAGAGCTGTGATGAAGTTTCTAAGCAGAACAGAAAATTTACATTTTAAAATCTTATTTCAGCTACTTTTCTTTATTTAGCCCATCAGTTAGATTCGTCTCAGTCTTTCTTTTTTACACGTGGGAACTGTCTTGCTCTCACTTGACATGCACACAGTGACTGTGGATCTCTTCCGAACAATGAGACTGAGACCCATTCAACCGAAAGAGTGCGAGAGAGACGCGGGGGGGAAAGAAAAAAAAAGTTGAACAAAGTCGTGTGGGCTCATTGCGGAGTTCGTGCGATTATTCACTCTCACAAAAGCACGGACCGGCCGACCCGAATCTAAAAGCTTTCTGGATTAATACATTGTGTCACGCTTATGATAATTGAAGCCTGTGTTTAAAATGGGGTATGCGCGATTTTAATATATAGGCTGCAGACTTAAACTATTAACGACAATAGAGCAATAACAATATCCCATGTGTCTTTCGTTATAATAATATAGGTACTACCCTTAACACAGCAAATTAAAATAGACAATCGCTGATTTAAGTCTCGTGTTAGTGATTGACCTTTGAAAAATTCTTAAAGTTAAATATAGATTTTATTTTTGCATTATAGCCACCACTCAAAGCTAATTTTAGTTGAAGTTCACAAGACCTTTACAGAGTACAGGCATCTTCAATGTGTTCAATAAATAAATAAAAAATAATTACACAATCCCCATCTATTAGCTGAAATATCCTATTGATTTCCATCATGCGTAAAATGAGATCGTAAATTATCGATATTTCAATATTTAAGACTGGCATATCGGCATTAGAAGAGAGGATATTTTCTAAAAATGTAACAATTCAGTCGAATTAATGTTTATTAGAATCATTCGGGAGGAAAATGTAACCATCTGTCTTCGAGGATATACCTTGCTGCTTTTTAAACTTATAGAAGGGGTTATGCACACACGGGGCATTGCATCGAATGCTTCAACTCGTAGAGGGATCAGCAAAGAAAAACATAATTATGCTATTTAGCCGGCTGATGTGGTGCAGCAGCAGCTCCATCCCACTCCGAGAGATTAAATATAGCTGCCCCCCAACCCCCCACCCCACTCGCTCTGCTGCCGGGGAAGGACATTAGAGCCAAGGGAATTAAATGGAACCCTGGGGACTTTTCAACTGGAGTGCGCAAAGTAAACTATAGAGATTAATGACACGACCTCCAACTGAATCAAGTCGCTTCCCGTCTTCACGTCTATTATTATTATTATTATTATTATTATTATTATAATTATTATTAAATGCTGAAAATATCTGTCCTATGTAGAGGATGTGCTAAAAAATTAAATTGTCCGTGTCCATTTTAAGTGGGTCATACTTCATGTAGGCAATTTTATTAATGATATAAAATATTTCATAATAATTATATGTAATGGAACCATGCTAAATAACACAACTGATTTGCACATATAACGAACGACAAAATAGCTATATACTTTTTTGATATATATATACTTTTATATACTTTTGATCTTAACTGCAATCTCTGCGTGGGATTTTGTATCTTGATAACTCTTTCTGTAAATGCTAAAGCACATAAACATTTTTTAAACCTTAAAATCTGTTACTCCAGGTTATCTGCGCCTCTTGAAAAAGGTTCACTCAGTCTCCTAAAGAGTCAGTCCTCGAAATTAAGAGCAAGTGTGACACCTACCTGCGGGCGAGGGTAGAGGTGCAGGACAGCACTAAGGAGCAGGCCATGCCAGGGGGACATTTGCTTTTCACGGCACCTTGGCTACACTCTTGAAAGCCATCAGCCTCTATAATCCAAAGCACCATTAAGCCTATCCTACCATTTAATGATATAACAGAGCTGTATGCTCCCAGACCCAGTCCGCATCGCCGCGCGCCTCTAACCACTTTGCCACGCCTAGGAAATAGTAATGAGGTCTAAATTTGGCATAAAATCGAACTCATTACTGGAGTTCGCCACCTGATTGCTTTGCATATAACACGACGCGGTTGGAATGTAATTGGGTTAAACGACTGCTCGACACTTTTGCCGGTGTTGTCATATCAATATTCATCCGTCGAGGCATCTCTCTGTTTGCAAAAGATAGATGAACATTGCCCCGACCGAATGCTATCGGGGAAAAAAAAAAACTTCTGTAAAAACTTAACAGCTACCGATAAATAAAGCCCCGTCTTCAAATGGCTTCAAAATGTGCCACCCTTGCCTGTTTTTTTTTTCTTTTTCTTTTTCTTTTTTAAGAGGTAAATCCTGAAACAGTATGTTCCTGCTAATTCCAAGTATTATCACACTGCTTTACTTGGAGACATTTCAGCGTTTAGCAATAACAGCCTATTTGTCCGGTCATGATGTAATTTATCCGCAAATAAATTATATATTTTTAAATTGTGCAGCTATCAAATTCTCATTAACATACATGCAAACTCCCAAAACAATCGCTGCACACATTTTCTTTTCCATAATTTACTTCAAAGATAGTGTATTGTCAATTTTAAATACAAAATGCTACATTAAATATACATATTAGTCTTTAATACAAATAGACTCAGGCGGCTGCAGCGTTTAAGACAATTCTTAGAAGTTACATCCTCTTAACCATTCAGAAACTAAGATTTTGAGGATAAGCATTTACTCAGAAAATAATTGTCCTCAGATTTTTTTTATTATTAATAATATTTTTTTTAAATCAGAATGCGTCTTCTTTTGCTTCTTCTTTAAGCAACCACAAATAATAAATAAATGTCCGTGTGATTGGCGATGAATCCGGTATTAAATGTTTGACATACCTTTCTTTAGCTCATAAGGTGAGTCTTTACAATTATCTACCTGTGTTTGGCTTCTTACTTTGCTCTCTCTTACCAGAGCCTCGGCTCTGTTTAAAATAGTCTGGCTTAATCCATTGAAATGTGCAGTGGAACTGGTGTTGGTGCCGTGGCTGCTGTGGAGGTGTCCGAAAGTGCTATAGTTCGTGTAGCCCGGGTAAAAAGGGGACGTGTAGTAAATAGGCCGAGAAAGGACAGTGTTATTAGGGAGAGGGCACTGAGGGGAAGACCGGGTCGGCGAGGCAGCGTTGGCTATGACTGTGCTTTGGCCCAACCCCGCGGCCTGTGGAGCCTCACTGCTCCCTTTGCACCTGTCCGAGGACGTGGCGATCTCGGCTAAAGAAGAGAGTTTTTTTTTTTTGGCCGAAGGGGGAGAATGAATAACAGACGTTACGTTGCTGTTCCCCGTGCTCGCGGTGTGGCCCGGTTCTGATGGCTTTTCTTGCGTAATGAGATCATTTCCTCTGTGTAGGACGGAGGGAGAAGAGGTGGTGGGTTTTGCTCTTTCGGCGAGCAAATCTGTCCGCTCCTCTGTGTCTTTTAATTCCGAGTCTGTCAAAGGTGGATCAAGCTCTTTAGCATGAGACTCGTCTTTAAACCTGTCGCATGGTATTTCCCCTGGGTTAATGAGTTTATGATCTGAAAGTAGAAAAAAAAAAATAAAAGATTCGATAAAGCAAGATTTGTCTAAAATAACATTATGTATAATTTTTGAGAAAGAGAAAATATTGCACGCACATTTTAAACTGTTGTGTATGCCTAGTTTTACGGTTTCAAAAAAACTCATTACATTTATTTCTGTGCAATGAAAAAATCATTTAACATTTATTATTATTATTATTATTAGTATAATAATAATAATAATAATAATAATAATAATAATATAGCTGGTGTTATTATAGCTATAAATTAGATGCCGTGCGCCAGCTGTGTCCTTATTATGCAGCTCGAGATAAATGAAGTGCAAAACACCATACGTCACCAGCAATTCTCACTCCATAAGAAGTCAAATTAGAGGAGTTCAAGGTGATTATTATTTAAAGCAATTCTCCCATTATAAATAATATACCGCCATTAACCAGCAATCAATTTTACGCCCGGAGTGGAAACGACTGCAATGAAAAATTGATGATTTTTCCACAGACCTGCCTCTGTGTCTGTGGAGTCTCCCCTGTCCGTGGGCTTGTTTGGCTCGTCGTCGTCGTTTTTCTCGAGATCAATGTTTTCGTCCTCCTCCTCGTCCTCGCTCCGGTTCCGTGGGGTCCAGGTCATCTTGTTCTCCTTCTTTAGCCTTCTCCTGGCGTTAGCGAACCAAGTGGACACTTGAGTGAGGGTCATTTTCGTGATGATGGCCAGCATGATCTTCTCGCCTTTGGTGGGGTACGGGTTTTTCCGGTGCTCATTAAGCCAAGCTTTCAAAGTCGCTGTTGCGTCCCGGGTAGCATTCTTGCGGTAAGCTGGGTCTCCATACGGGTACGAGCCCAAGGGAGCAGCGTAAGGATGATACCCTATAGATCCGGCCATGCCTGTCGTGTGGTCATACGGGGAGCTCTGCAAGGAGCCAAACCAGTTGTTTTATTAGCAAAATATCACTTTATGGACACCTGCGCACAATGTAGGATCGGTTACAAACGCAAACACACTATAAACAAACACTCTTGCACACACACATGCATGCCACATGTACACACTTTAAATCTATTTAATCAAAACAGTAAAGCGCAAGGCCGCGGGGCCACATATTCTATCATTTCAATTTTGTCAGTTGCCTCATTCCCCTCAGCAAGAATTATTGTGAAATGCAATTTCACAACTTTCCATTCAAAATCCCTCCTCTTTGTAAACGATCATAAACCTCCCCTTCAACAGCTATACTGACTTTTGACAATGTTTATATTCAGATTAGCCAGCTAATTAGAAATTGACCAGCATTGACCAGCGCTGGCTTACGTGCACGCAATTCATATTTAAATAGCCGGTAGAACATGTTTTCTTTATTAGCCTATTTGACTAAATACATGGTTAAAGACACATAAGAAACAACTGATAATTTATTCCTTTTGATATCAGGAATATTCCTCACCTGGAGCCCACATAACTAAGGAAATCGTGTTGCAACAAATGCTAAAAAAAAAAAAAAAAAGAATTATCAAATGCCCCTTTATTGTAATGTCTGTTTGAGAACAATTTTTGGTTAGTTTTTTTTTTTTTTTTTTTTTTTACTGCAATAGCCTATGTATTATTTAAAGTACCATGAAACCCAGTCAAATTCCGCGAATGCATATTTGATTGTTAAAACCGCAGATGTTGCGCAAATGATTACTGTGCGTCTCAGTCTTGCAACACAATATGCATTACAACAAAGCGTAAAAAATTTATCCGGCAACTTCTAAAAGTAGAAAAATAAGACCGTGAATATCGCACTCACCACATAAGAAGTGAAAGTAGCGGCGGCCGCATCAGCACTGTACGGGAGATGGGAATTATAGCCTGGCGAGGCGCTGGTGAACGCTGTAGATCCGGCATAGGGAGCGAAAGCAGAGCCAGAGGAAGATCTCCCTAGCTCCTCTGTCCGGGGTCCCGATATCACGCTTGTACTGTAGGCAGGACAAGAATAGAGTGCCAAAGAGGCGGATGGCTGATACAAGTAGCCCTGAGGGTACGCCATGGTGAAGATCCAAATATAAGCTTCTCTCTTGAGCTCTTCTCCCTCAAACTCTCACGCGCTCTTTGCGCTCGCTCATAGAGTTCCGAGTAAACAGACCTCCGTCCCGTCCTCCTCACGGTGATATCAGAGATGGCAATTAAAGAGAACGACGAATGCATAGACTTCACACTCGTTAATCAGTCGTTGTTCGTTGTTCGGATTTTCGAGGCGCTCTCTCACCCTCTGCGCGCGCTGTGACTCTCATGCCGAGCGCGCGGGACAAGTTTTTTGCTCTCGGATGGGGCTTTGCTTCGGAGAGTATCTTACCAGGATGCTAAGTTGGAAATTGAGGATCCTGACGCCTACTATGAGCCTCTCGCTCCTCCTCTCGGGGTGTAGTCATCGAAAGAAAGGCAAGCTGGGTTACAGCAGCTCAGCCTGAATCGACACACACACACACACACACACACACACACACACTATCTCTCTCTCTCTCTCTCTCTCTCTCTCTTTCTCTCTCTACATTCATACCCTGGTACTCACTAACAATCTTCCCCGCTATCCCCCTATTTTTGTCTCTAACAAGCCTCAATGCTTTAGATTGAGCTGCTTCAACCCCTGGATGGCGGTCTCATGCGAGCCAGTACATCAACTTCAACTTTCCTCATTTTCTAAATACACGAAGCCTTCATTTTCACGCATGATTAATAACAAATGGACTGTTATCTTCTTGGGGACGGCTGGCCAAATACGACAGGAGACACTACAAGTACTGTTTGCAGTTCTTCATTCTCTTTGGTTTTGTGTGATTTCGTCGCTCATTTCAAGCTTGTCGAAACATACTTTTTTTTTTTTTTTTCTCAAGAATGCGCGACAGTCTGATCCATTGTGCCTTATGTCATCTGAACACGGATGTTTTGGTGTTGCTTTTAGACTGTCATGCGTTTGCAAATGATCATGTGTAATTTGGAGGTACTATATATTTTATTGCCTCATAGTATAAATGTATAGCTTGAAGAACATTTTTACACAATAGTTTTTACAAAAAATTAAAATAAAAATTCCCTCATTTTACAGAAACAAAGAGCCGAAAGTGACCGTATGCGCGCTTAGATCAAGTCTCAGCGGTAAGAAAGTGAAGAAGTAACTTTTGACAGGTGTTAACTGATTTGTCCGCTGGACAGTTTACGCCTTAGATCCCCGAACAAACCAGATCTTCTTCTCCTTTACACCAAAGCCCCAAGCGCAGACAGATTAAGACCATATAAACCACGGAAAATCCATCACGACCAGGGGCTCTAAGCCCCTTTGATTCAAACAGATATATTCCTCAGCGGCGGAGAATATCCTTATGTATTTTATTCTATTTGCTCGCAGACTATATTGTGTGCGTCTATACTAACAAATAACAAAGAGCTATCATAAATACTTAATTAAAAAAATATACCTAAATGCATTAGGTTAAAACTGATTTTATTTACTGCACACGTCATCACAACAACACATGATAACTAGAACTCAAAAACCTAGAACAAGCTACATGTAATGTATTTTTTTATGATGAAATTTCATAATTTAAGTGATGTCAACACATAGCCTACCCAAATAATGAAAAATGGTGGAAATGGCGCAAAAATTGCATTAATAGCATACTAAATCTACTAATCTACCAAGTTTCCTTTACACATATTTACAAACGGCAGGTGAACTGATAAATTCATCCAGTGTCAATGATCAATATGCAAAAAGTAAAAAAAAAAAAAAAAAAAGTGGTGGCTGAGGACCTTCAAGCAAGAGTCAGTGGACTGGCTCACTTGTTAAAGTCTCTCTGAGCCGAAAGGGATCGCTGTAGGCGCTGCTACAAAGTGCGTTCATGAGGTCACGTGTTACTGCTCTCTCAAGAGTGAAGAATGATGACGCTCAAACTCAGTGGACCAATGCTAAGTTCAAAGCAAAACAAACTGTAGACATACGAAATTACCGCGATGTGATAGTACAGTGTTTTTTATCATGTCTGCACCACCCGTGAGTGTATATAAATAAATGAAATTCAACTGAGGAGCATACGAGATGTCAATAGCTCATGAGTGTTATTTATTGAAGTGTTTTATTATGTGTGAACCAAAATTGAATTTTGGTTTTTTTTTGTATTTTTTCTTTTTGAGTAGATTTCGTGAATGGAAGCAAATATATATATAGGCTATATATATTCCATATCCCATATAAAATCCTTAATCTCATTCAATACCCCACTTGCTATTTATGTTTCCTGTTGTTGTTGTGGTGGTTTTTTTTCTTTTATTTATTTTTTTTTTTTTTCAACTGCAGCACAGTTGGAAGTGCACAGTCACCTTTAAATAGCGAATCGGTTTCCAAGGATACCCGGGAGTAGTATTTAAATGACGTCAGTATTCATTGATAGAGTATTATCGGCAGTAATGAGTTCTTCTTCTTCACCAATAGGATTCGATAAGCAGCCTGTTTAGCGATAGTGGAGGGGTGAATGAAAGAAAGCTTGGAAAGAGAGATGAAGCAGGGACTAGTCACACTCTACATGCGCTGCATGGCATAAAGGTAGGAAACTGCTTATTTAACTTAAATGACATTATTTATATAATAGCCTCATCGGAGCAGTAGGTAGGCTAAGTGGACGAATACTTGAACAGCAGCACTTTTGAACATGGTGTTTTAGCAAAGGGGTCTTATATTGAAATAGTTCGAGCTTTATTTTCCCGAAATGCTCCCGTGAACTCCCAGACTGGACGGCAAGGGGAGGTGTAGGCTTATGTTAGGATGTGCGCTCAGTGATGTATAAGTTATTTTCTTTCGCTTGTTTTATGACGGAGGCTTATGTTTCCAATTGTGCATATTTGTTATGACTAGGCGTGCAGATATGCAAGAGTCTGAATCTTTGCACAACAATGCAATATGTCAAACAACATATAACTAAGACAATAAAATGTATAAATAAAATAAAATAAAAAGTAGGGGGAGATATTTCCAGCGGTGCTTTTCCACCAAAATGCCGGAGGGAAACGACATAATTTAATTTGGATTTAGAAACTATTATTAGAAAGCATTATCTATTGTAGCAGACTAATTGCTTCTCGAGTTCGCGCGCAGAATGGGCTGGTTAAACAAAGTTAGTTAACGTGAAGTGCATGACAGGTTTCCTTGAGGCACGAGGTTAGGCGTGTCTCTCCCGACAGCAGCGGGCAGCCGGTAACGTGTACCTCTCTCTCTGTCCCCCTCAAACGGATTTTAGCCACTCCAAATCTGCCCTAAACCGATTAGTTGACGCCAAATATTCTTTGATGTATTAGCTAAGGGGTTTTCCCACTTGGAAGCCAATTGAAATTCTAAACAGTCCGCCGCTAATGCTTTGGGGAGATCCGTAGCGAATAATGGATGTGATTTATTTTTGACCTTGCCATTTTATGAAATGATTAAACACATGTGCACAAGTAAACCCTATTCCCTAAGCAGCAAAGCAACATACTACTACTACTACTAATAATAATAATTATTATTACTATTTTTAATATCATTATTATTTTGTCATTAAATGGCAAAATAAACTTCAAAAATAAATTTATATGTAAGTGATATTTAGGTATATTCTGTACTAGAAATTATATGGCGTGATACACTGCACATAGAATCCATGCACATTTGAAAGAGAAAACCATTTTATTTACCATGACTTTATTAATTTTAGTCATTTTGTGCTTTTTTATGCTTTGATATTTTTACCAAATCTACTTGTCTACTATTGAGTGCAGAAAGTGTAAAAATGTTCAAATAATTGTCTTCTACCGATTGTTAGTAATACTGTGAAAGCAAATATCAAAGTGAACTACAATCAATGTTTGTCATCTTTTCGACAACATTAAAACTGTGCATTTAATTTTTGCTTTAATTAATAAAATGCATGCACAACCCAGGGAAATATATAAATATTCATATCAATTTGTTTCCATTCAACATTATGAGTGTAAGCATTTGTTTGCATGAGTGACCGCATACACATCCATGTGTTTATTCATAACAATGGTGCTTGTAATGGAGCACTCCTAACCATGATCCAAATATAAGTAGGGCACAAGATCAAAAGGGGCAATGCTGATCCTTTAAAAGAGCATTCTAAATCTGTCAGTACTCTTTATTGAAACCACCTAGAATGTTGATGCAGGAGCTCATTTATTTTAAACATGATTACTGTGGTATTTTTTTCTGCCCCTAAAACAGGTGTGAAAATACCATGAGGGACTTCTAGCAGATTTAATCGACTTGCTGATTCTCATCATGATAGCCTTTACCACCCCAGTCAATTTTAAGTGTTCAAGTGTTCATATGGCAGAGATAGACTGGGTCCCCCAGCTGTGGCTCCATATTCCCGGTAGTCTTCCTCAGAGGCCCCTGGTGACTGACAGGCCGTTAGCCAGGCTAAATGATGTGATGATGAGCTTTTTATGAGAATGGATTTAGAAATGAGAGATTTCAGACAAAGATTGTGTGCATTTTTCTCTCTCGTTCTTTCTGTCTCTCTCTCTCTCTCTCATCTCCCTCCCCGTCTCCCTCTCTTTCCCCTGCCAGCCGGCTAGATTATGATTGATTTGGTTGAAATGGATTGTAGGAAGCAGACATTGATTTTTCAATGACTTCTCACCCCCAAAAAATATTTAAAGTTGTATCCACAACATAGGAATCTCAGTATCCGAAATTCTCTCTTCTCCCTGTGTCATTCTTTGCTCTGAGAGCGAGAAAGCTCCGTAATGCAGTCTAGTCAACGATGAGACAAATGACCTGTAATGTTATTTTGAAATGAGTCAGTAAGCTGAAGGACTAAAGGAGTATTGATTTAGCCTAATGAGGATTGAGTGTTGGGAAAACAAGCTTTTTCAGGGTTTTGCCGACGTATCTCTTATCAGCACTAAGGCACACAACGATACAGTGCACTCTGTACTAAAGCAGTACTACTGCAGATGCCTGTATATTGTAAGGCCCATTTGCTGTCTGTTGATATTAAATCAGACACCACCAGCGTGTATGTGCACACATGTAAAGACTGTTACGATCAAATAGTTGCAGGAAAATATCGTTCATAAAAAGTAATCTGACAACAGATATTTTAGCTGGTCACATTTTATGAGTGTATGAAAGAGCCTTTAGGTATCATAGGTGCAATAGATTTTTTTTTTTTTTTTTTTTTTTTTTAAGTTATGTATACAGACAGTTAGATAGCAGCTGTTTATTACAGTCACTGAATCAGAACTGAAATTATTGGTGTATTCACCATGGGTTTTAAGTTTTTTTTTTTTTTTAGCTTTGTGTGCGATGACAGAATAAACCTTGCCATTGCAACTTCAATCTTATAAAGTGTAGAAGCAACTTCAACAGATTATGATCATTTAGAGGGTCTTTACATTGACAAACTTTAATAATAATAATAATAATAATGTTTAATTTATATGCTACCATTCCATAGCTTAAGGACACTTTACATTTGAGATAGAAATAATGTTATATGTGATTTATTGATTTTAAGATTTTATGGTTTGTTTGAATGATAAAATGTGTTTTATTTCTGAACTCAAAAAATTACTAATTAAATAGTGCACACAGCCAGTAGTATTAGTAAACCAACTTCCTAGCCACAAGAGCAATGTGGTTTGTTCATAGTAAACATGAATAAAGATGTTTTGTTTGGATGGTGGTTTACAATTCTTGTCCCACAAAAAAACTACATTTGCCTAAATGTATGTAATTTGTGCTTTAGATGATTTCTACAGGTTGTTTTTAAATCTAAGTTTCTTATGTATAAGGTCTTATGTAGACAGTTGATAAACTGCTGTAGAAAAAAAAGTATCTTTACAAGCAGAGTCTTCATTAAAAGCCTCACTGAGACTTAAAATCTTAGCAGTCCCTGATCTGTCAAAATGCCCTTTAATTGGTGTGAGAAAACAAGTGGCCACAGTTGTTTTATTTCTGACTGCAGTTGTCAGTGTACACTGGGCATGCTAACATGACCTCTAGAGGATTAAAGTAAATGTAATTAAACTTCTTTTTCTCTAACGCTTTCTGGCTTGTTTCATAATGCTGGTATGGTAAGATGTTAGATAAAATGCTATTTTAGTTTTTTTTTTAACTAAACATACCATAAGATTGAATAATTAAAGTTGTTGAAAGTGAATAATAAAGAAAATTTTAAGGATGTTTACCTGGTGTGTTTTTACGTACAGTCCCAGATTGCTTTATGTCACTGCAATAGCATCCTTGTTTTGCTATCATCACACCATTTGGTACACTCTTTCAGCCACAGATCATTCCCCTTTTAAGCAAAGCCCTCCAGTCGTACCACTGGTCAGCACTGTGCCACTCCGGCCCTGAGGTTTGAGTAAGTCGTTAAGAGGCTCCTGGTTGCAGGTAATCAGCTGAAGCTGCTGCATAATTCTTAGTAGGTGTTGTATTCTATTCTCCTCTACCGTGAACAGCGGCTTGTTGTTGTTTTGTTTTCTCTGAGCAGCTCTTTGATGCCATATCCTCTTACAGTTGCTCAATCCCAGCAGCCATGTTCCATAAACATCCAACGGAAAACATCCTCTGCATTTGAAATGTAGATGGCTTTCTCTGCCTGCCTCTCTGCATACCGTACTTGCCCTCTCACATTCTCTCCCCAACGCTTTTCGCATCAGAGGTGTTGGGTTTCATAGGCTTCTTTCCATTGCCTTTGATACATTCAAACAGCTAACCGATCAAGCCTCTGTGTTTTGGTGTCAGGTGTAATCTGTGGCAACAATAATGCGAGCGAGGTCTCATTCCCCATTTGCTCCTCATTTGGATGATATCACTGAGGTGCTGGATCCAAATTAACTGTTTTGTTATGCTGCAATAGTACATGCTATGGCCTCTCATAATACATTTAGGAAGCTCAGGATAATGCCAACCAGTCATAGTACTTTATAAATATACTGTAGGTGTTGGTTCTTTTGAAATGTAATGATGAATTAATGCTATATTGCTTGGAAAATAATTATACAGAAATCATAAAGAGAAATATACTCCATGTTAAATGACTCCAAATGCTGTTAGAGAAGGAGTACATTAGGAGTCTTAAATTCTCCATAAACATTTCCTAGAGGTTCCCCACACCTGTTTGGCCTTTTGAGCACATTTTGCTCTGGGTATCTGTCCATATGCCTCTGAGGAACTTCTTCATTGTGAGTCTGTGCATCTATTTCCCAGTTGTGGCATTCAAGTGTTTCACTTTTGTTGCTTGGGGCCCAGGCATTATTTGCAGATGATCTGTTTGCATAACCCTCTTCCTTGCCTCCCTTCTCCCTCAGGGAGGATGTGTTTTAGTGTGACACACTGGTATCTGCGGGTGTGCTCACCCTTAATTTCCCATAAGCATCTGTAACCCAGAGAAATGTGGTTCCACCCTCGCAATAAAAATATAGCAGTGAGATCAAAGAGCCACTTGTCTCACCTGTGCTCACTCTCTAGTCCCATCACTACAAAACCAGGAAGATGTCGCCAGAGTTCCATTGTTACTCATATTAGACTCTACTCAAAGAGGTAATTCACCCAAAAATTAATATTTACTTTCATGTTGTTTCAAACCTAGCTCTTTCTTCTCTTTTTTATGTAGAATGATGTTTTCATTGTATGTACAAAAATATAAATTTTTCAAAATATCTTTTTTTTTCTTCATTTTTGGGTGAAGTATCTACTGTAAATTTTATGATTGTGCCAAAAAATAAAAATCTTTTTTTTTTTCTTTTTTTTTTATGATTCAAGGGTGTCCATCTGTTTTATCACATCTGTTTTTTTTAATAAGCAATGCTATTTTTTATTTTTGTTTGTTGATAATTAAGTAACCCACTATCAAAACATTGTTCATCGTCTCAGACATATTTGTTTCCCTGTAGCCTGTTAGTGAAGGCAAAAGAGCAGTGCGTGTGCAGTGAGTGTAACCAGTGAAGTGTGTCCCTATGCAGATGAGATGCTCTTCAGACAACATCAGTGTGTGAGCAGCACTCCGTGTAATGACTGTAGCGGAAGCTTCAGTTCTCATAGCTTAACACGACACACTCACCACATGCCTATATTTGCCAACACTGGGAGGATCTGTTGAAAAGCAGAGACGGCGTCTGAATATTTTGAGTGAGTCAAAAGGAGGGAAAGTTAAGAGGTCCGTCCATGCAGGAGACAGTACATAGATGCGCAGAGGTGAAAGCTGTGCTTCCGTCCTTGAGGGAGCCCATTTAAACAGCTCTTTGAAAGTGAAGCTAGACAGCACCGGGAGTCATCTCTCTGACTGGTGCTGTGAGCAATAGAGCACAGAGAGAGAGAAAGATGGAAGCGGTTGGGAGGCATAGCTTTCCAGATGAAATGTCTTGTTTTCATTGACCAAATTTCCTGTTCTAAATATTCACATAATGCCCATTCCTTACGTTTCTTTTGTGTGTGTTTTTCTTTATTTTGCACAGGTCCTGATGGAGAGAAAGAGAGGGAGTGGGAGGGAGACAGAGAGGACGAGGGAAAGCCCATAATGCTGTAATGCCCATTAGCGAGATTTCACGCACTCTCTCTGATCTGACTCACTGACAGAAGCCTCTAAGAGACTATAATGAGAATGTTTGGCAGGATTCTGGATGTTTGTGTGTGTGTGTGTGTGTGTGTGTGTGTGTGTGTCTTTTATGTGGGTAGTGTGTATCAGTGTCTAGGTGAATGCAGTTTTTATGTGCTCTGCTCATCAGCTGTGACAGAAAATAATAATATTTGATATGATGTATGCACCCACACATATCCTCACACATTATTATTCTTTGCCAAAAAAAAAAAAAAAAGAACAGTAAATTCTTGCTTGGCATTGTACATTTTTCAAAAGTCAAATGCACTGAGCATTAATTTTAGGGATGTATATTAAAATTACTTTTGTTTTAGCCAATAATAAGAAGCTATTATTAATTGTTGTAATTATTATTAAATATTTTATGTGGGGGGGAGCAAAATTTTAATATATATAAAGATTACAAAGGTTTGTAATAAAAAAAATGTGAATGGATAATTTATTATAAACATTCCATATATGAATATATGAATTGTCGGTTTGATTTCATGGGAACTTTAATATCAGCTATTGATAAACGTTACTGTGCCAAAATATTATTTATCCCTAGTTGATTTACTGTAGTTTACATGTGACAGAACTTAAAGGAATCAAACTGTGGTTGCAGTAGATCAACCTAATTTACTCATTAACATTTTTATCATGTTGAAACCCAGCTTCAGATTGCTTTGAAAGCAACATGTCTGTCGTCATTATGAAACATTAACAGTGTGTTTCTTTAATTCCTTAAGTGGCAAAAGTGACTAAAAATACCCATCCGCTGCTTTCTCTCTCTTTCTCTCTCTCTCTCTCTATAGTTCTCTCTCTCTCTCTCTCTCTCTCTCTCTCTCTCTCTCTCTCTCTCTCTCTCTCTCACACAGACACACACACACACTCACGCTCTCTCATTTTATTTTGCACAAATTAGCTTTGGTCCTGGAGGGCAAAATGACAAGAGGTTACTGGGAGACTATGTGTTTAATTAATTGAAAAATGCTCAAATTGCTTTTACAGTTGTTATTGGAGGTGAAAAAATGGAATCCATGTTGCCAGTACTGAGGCGTAATTAGCTCCTGGGGGATTGGAATATTTAGCATTAGCAATGTTGCTGCACTTAGGACACAAATTTCTGTTTTCATAATGAAGGGCCGGGGCTGTCGTTTAGGACAGCTGTAGTTTGAGGGGGTGGGGTGGGGGTGTTGAGGGTTTGGCGGTCCTGTGCAAAGGAGAGAGACACCCTGTCTGCCCTCTCTCTCTCTCTGTATGTGTGTCTGTGAAGGATATGGCAGCAAGGGCTCCCAGGGGCCACACATAACCCCAAAGTATTTAAGTTTCCAATTAAACTGAGAACCAGCTTCCACTGCAACAAGCTTGAAAACAGCCAATGAGTTTCCACACACAACTCAGGGAAACCGTGGCCAATAGAAGTGAAGGAAAGGAATGGGAAAATAGCAGAAAATCCTTTGTTTATTCAAACTTTAACTTTATTTAGACTTCTTTTTTTTCAGTACGGAGATGGTTGGGAGGGAGAGGAGGTGAGAGGGAGTGTGGAGAGAAAGAGAGAAGGGAAGGGAGAATACAAGATTTTAATGATCTGCTGTGGAGAATCAGTGTGGAGTCCTTGGAGACTGCTGGGCTAGTTTGAAGCAGCATGGTCTCATTTGGTTTGGACTGAGTGTGGCAGTCCAACTGAGCTCTTATACCATGCTGTCTAAATGCCTGCCTGCTGCTGCCTCTAACTGCCGGTGTGTGTTTGTGTTTGTGTGTGTGTGTGTGTGTGTGTGGACATATGTCATGTGGATTGCATACAGGACGTGTGAAAGAATAAGTCTGCTCTGTTAAGTCCACTTGTTAAACCATAATAATTTCCACCTTGTCCATTACACATTCGCCACGTGTTTAATGGTCAGTTCTCTCTCTGTCCGTTTTGTTTGGCAGTACAGAAAATGCTTGGACAGTCTATTTCATTTCTTTTTTTTAGGCTATGCTAAAATAATCACCATTGTCAAAACACTGTGCATTGCTACATTCAGATGCTGAATGTTCAATAAACTGGTGTTTTTTTAATTATTTTCCTGCTTTGAGACGATATACTGAAATCATCTGCCTCCTAGATTTTTATGTACTCACTTGGTTGTTATGGACAAAATAAAAACTAGAGTTTACATAGACAGTCTGAGTAGCTTTCAGTTGATTTCGCGAGTTGACACACGAAGCAAGAAGAATTACAAAGTACACTTCTACTAAGCATAAATAATATGCATAACACATTCAATTTTGGGTCAGTTATTTAGTTTCTGAATTATATTTTACAATACATTTTAGAATAAAAATTTCACATTTTTCAGAAAATCTTCCTTTGTAATCCACAGATAAAATAATGACATTATATTTTTGGAAGAATTTTTATGTGAACTGTCCCTTTAATTGAGAAAATATAGCTAAATGACTGTCCTTTTACATCCTAGACACCATGCCCATTGTACAGAAAATATGCTAATTGGGGCAATGGGAGAAACTGAGACATGGGGTTATTTAATTTCCCAGGGTGCATTGGGCTTAGCAGAGATGACAGAGAGGCTGAGGCAGAGTGTAACGGGAGCTTCACCGCAGCAGCCCTGCTCTGGGCTTCCAAACGACAGAGGAGCACCGTGAGAAAGAGAGACGGAGAGAGAGAGAGAGAAAAAGAAAGAGAAGGAAAGTAGACCTCTGAGCTGTGACTCTTGTTCTATAAAGCACACATCATTAAATGATATAATGTTACTGTCAGTTTGTCATGCAATAGTGTCAACGAAAAAACTTTACAAGACTAGTGCCAAATTGAGAGGGAGAGGCAAACAGGTTCTTGCCAATCATTCATCATTGTCTCACTTCCTCTCTCCTCTCTTGACAGACTTGGTCTTTTTGTGTGCGATAACTAGAATTCCTTGTGACATTTGTTGTGTGAAGATTACTTACTGGCCCATAGCAGAACAGTGATGGTTTTAAAGACACGTTGTTGTTGCTGTCCCAGCCTCGACACCTCACCCACAAACTGTGCCTCCTGTCAACCCCCACAGGCACCTATTGTGGCAAATCAGTGACCGTACCATTCCTTCTTTCTGCTCTTCACCAACAAATGATAAACTAAGTGGAAAAAAAAAAGACAGAATGGAATGAAGAAGAAAAGAAGATCCAGAGCATGTTGCCTTTTGGCTGAAGTCGTTGAGGACAATGCAAGTGCTGGACCATCATTTTCAAATGCACTGAACAGTGTATAGAATTGACAAGTACTGACAAGTTTCATCAAACAAACATTTCATTATTATATTTCTTACAATACAATACTTAATTGAAAATGAGTGTAATGTTTAAATAGAAAAGCAACATAATAACTAATCAATGCTGGCTTTACTTGCTTTTTGATTACGAGTATGTCATGTCATAGTGTTTTGTTTAGTTCTGCTGATAGTTGCTGCATAGTTGATGTATCATTTGAATTCAAATAGCACCTGTCTCTTTTAACAGATTAACAATAGTTGTGAATTCTGACTGAATTAAATTTTTATTATATTTATTATAATTGTTTTAAACTCATTAAGATATATATTTCTAATGTATAATACTGTAGATGTTTTACAGGCATTTTTTTTCTTAACAGCAAAAATATTTTTTCTGTTTTTCAATATATAATAAAATATTTTTCTTTTTGACAGAGACCAGCTTTTACAAAACACAGCGTAGATATTATGCAAGAATACATCTTGCTTGAATGGCTTAGTCTACTGTAATGGAAAATATATAAAAATGTTTAAGGATTTGGAAATAAAACACGTTTATATATATATATATATATATATATATATATATACACCACTCTTGTGATACAGAATAGAGAAAGAAGCAGTCAAATGAGTTTATTGTTCTCATCTGGTCTAAATCTGTTGTAAACCTGTGGCTGGCTTGGGTGGTCTTGATCGTTTACAGTAAAGTGAGGTTATTTTGTGTGTGTGTTTGCTGAATAAATGACCAAGCACAGCTGTTTTAGCACTTAGCTAATTTTGTTCTGGACTATGAGTGTGCTTGCATGGATGTGTATGTGGTTGTGTGTTTGTTAACTTTTGACCTTCTCACACTGATTGAACAGTTGGATGGATATTTATCGTCTGTCTCACACATACATGCATTTTAAGACCTTGAATGCAAAAGTCACCAACCCTGAACAAATAACATATATGTGAAGTAATTAAAGATACACTTAAAAATAATCAGAAGCAGCTCTTTCAAACAACAAATAAGGAAAGGAATCATTTTAGTGTGAACTTATTGTTTGGCATGGGCACGGCCTGGCAGTGAGGACTGCAGGGAGCTGGGGATGTGTATCTGCTGTCTGGGTGTTAGACACAGACTGTGTATGTGTGTGTGTGTGTGTCGCAACAAGACCAAGTGAGAGAAGCAGATGGGTAAAAAGCATATTTGTGTTGGGTAGTTACTTCAGGTGAAAGTAAAACACTAGATGGGGAGAAATTGTGATCACACATCTACAGGGTTAGTGACAGACAATAGCTGCTGTAAAATTCTCTCACATCTTGCCTGCTTTGTATTCATGGCTCCCGTCTACTTTGTGACCCTCTCTCTCTTTCCACATCCTCTCAACTCTCTCAATCTCTTTCAACCTCTTCAATGCTTCCCTTTCTTCCTGGAATATTTGCTGTATTTTTCCCTCTCTGTCTAAACTCTCTGATCAGGTGGGTTTGAGAGAGAACCTTACCTGTCAACGCGCTCCTTTCTCCTCTTTATCCAGCCTAACATTTCAAATGTCATTTTCACCCTGTTGGCGTTCTCATTCCTAGTAAGTCTAGCATATTAAAAATGGTATGATCTTTCTTTTTTAGATTTAATCTCAAAGGTCCTTGCAAAATGTAAGCATTTGTGTATGCGTGTGTAGTAAACAGTAGCTCATATCAGCACATTATTCGCATCACTGCTCAATTAAGAATTTTTTTTTTTTGTCCAAATCAGTCACTCAGCTGACAGTGTTTCGGTATGTAAATCGATATGTGCACTAAAAGCATTGTGTGAAAACTGCAAGCAGGTGTTGTTTGTCACTGTTGGTTTGGTTCTGGCAGATTTAGGCTCTTATCTTCTTGAATCTGTGTCATCTAATTTCTGTGGGAATTGTTTTGACAAAACAGGTTAGCATAAGGTGGGAGATGTCAGACAAAACAAAGACTCTTTCAATTTGTGTGCGTACGTGTGAGCATTTGCGTGTCTGTCTCTCCATGGGAAACACGTGTCAGTCATCCACAAGGTGTTACACTGGATATGACATCATGGCCCTCTAGGGCTTGTGCTGGGAAGACGAGTTGTTTGATTCTGTGTAAAAGAACAGAGTCTGGAGCTAACTGTGAAGATCTGCTTCTATCTCAGCTGTTGTAAATGTCTTGCTAACACAAATACAGCTCACAGGTGCATGTCAAAACAAATGCACAACCTTTTTGCTCCTGTTTACAGGTCTTGAATAAAGGCACATGAGGTTGGCAGAATCTAACAATTAATGTGTTTTATTAGGCTGCAGATAATTACAATTCAGAATGTGTTCTTAATACACGATTTTCTGAATACCCAAACCTGATTCGTCAGTCGTGCCATCCAGTGGTCTGATATATTCAACTTCGTCCATGACAACACTTTCTGCAACTTGCTTTCTCTTGTTTCATGTACAAAAATTGGAAAACGTCAAAATTCAGTGCAACCTGCTGCGTTCAGTTTTTTTAAGTTCTTCTAACTATTGCTTTAAAAATTGTCCTATGGAACACTACTTTTTGTCAGTTTAAATTTGTCAATTCACTAAATGCAAAATGTCTCATTCAGCCAATAAATTCATCAAGGAAATTAGATTTCTTGTTCAACATTTTTTTTTTTTTTTTTGCAACAATTATTTTAGTGACAGTAATGACAAAACAACAACAATAGTTTAAAAGAAAGTCAGGAAACAATTATAATTCTATAACCTGTAACATTTCAGCACTATTATCCAATTTATTTGTTTAGACTACTGTGTTTTTATTTGTGAGAATTCTGTTGGTCTAACATAGTTTGTTGTTGTTGTTGTTTTTTCTTTTTTTGTTTCAAAGAATTCACATTTCTTAATATTTGTTATTTAAAAAGTCTCATAAACTGGGAAAAATAAATATGTATTTGACTTTTCTTTTTTTTTTTTACAGTGTACAGACATAAATGTAAGAAATGCCATCAGAGGTCTTCACTATTAATATTACTGTAATATTGTTTCAGTATTTGTCTTGTTGCTGTAGGCTGACTGTTTTGTGCACGCACACACACACACACACACACACGCACGCACGCACGCACGCACGCACGCACGCACGCACGCACGCACACACACACACAAATACAATAGACTTTGTCTTTCTTATAAAAGAAAAGAAAATCCTAATATTTATTAGATTCCATCAATACATTTCTAGTGATTTAACCAATCTGATATCTGATATGCAGATGTTCTACTTCCTGGATGTTTTCTGATTGGCTAGTTTGAACTGTTCCTGTTGTAGCAGGTCATGTGATTGTCTGTGCAGTGTGTTGTTGGTTGTGAGAGGCTCATGCAGTGCAGACAGGCAGGATTGATGTGGGGCGGGTAAAGGCTAAGGGAACAAGACTGCAGGCCTTTGAAGTCCTGCAGGAGGGGAGTAAATTGATATATCAATTTAAGCCACGGTGCCTATTAGAGGAGCTCCAGTCAGGTTAATGTGATAGCCCTAGCATTACCCTTTCAGCCCTGCCCCAGTGCCCTACTCATATACACACACACCATCAGTACCTGCCAACCAGTGGCTGCAACAGGGTGTAAATAAAGCAGAGGAACAGTAGACTATCTTTCTCTCTTTCTGTCTCTCACTATGGGTGATTTAAAATCTCTCTGGCCCTTCTAATAGCCTGTTAGGTTCAGAGTTGAGGGGTTTCTTTAAAGTGGGAGACTTTAAAGTGGCAGAAGTTTAGGGTGCTTTCAGTTAGGACCCTTCTGATTTAGCCAAGGCATTCCTTGCATATAAACTTTGGAGAGCCTCGATTGAAACTGCTTTAATCCAGACACTGCTATATTTATTATTAAACCTTTGTCTTTGGGGTCAGATCACAAGATTTTGGTTGTCCGTCAACATTACCGCTCACTCAATCAGTTCTGTCACAATACTCTACAGTCATGGCCAAAAGTTTTGGCAGTGACATAAATTTTGTGTTTTGCTTAAGCTGTTTAGGTGTTCATCCACATTGTTTCTAGATTATTGTGTAAAGTGATCAGATGCACTTTAAATAATTGCTTAAGGCTTCATTGGCCAAAAAAATTAACTTTTCACAAAAAAAAAAAAAAAAAAAAAAAAAAAAACATTTCATTTTTTTTTTGATCCTGACACAAAATGATTACATTAATTGACTAATTATATCAGCAGCACATGTGAAAGTGTTTATGAGTACTAGTCAGGTAAAATCACTATCATACTAATTAGATTGTAAGAGCAGACTGATTGCTATAAACAGAGGGAAGAAGCATTTCCAATTTTTGTGTTCTTGTTAGGAATGGTTACCTCCAAAGAAACATGCAGCTATCATCGCGGTGCATCAAAATGGCCTCGCAAGTAAATTTCTACAAAAAATATTGTACCAGAAAGAACCATTTACCGGATCACCAAGAGCTTCAAGAAGAGAAGTTTGACTGCAGTGAAGTATTCTTCAGGACGTCCCAGAGTGTCCAGTAAGCGCCAGGACAGTCTCATCCTGAGGAGTCAGCTACAGAATCATGTCACCACCAGTGCAGAGCTTGCTCAGGAACGGCAGCAGGTTGGTGTGATATCATCTGCACACACAGTGATGCCAAGACTTTTGGACAATGACCTGGTGTCAAAGAAGACACTTCTCCAAATAAAAAACATCAAAGACAGCCTGAAATTCTGCAGGAAGTACAAGGATTGGACAGCAGAAGACTGGTGCAGTTATTTCCTCTGATGAAGCTCCCTTCTGACTGTTTTGGACATCTGGAAAATTGATTGTTCGGAGAAGAAAATGTGAATATTACCATGAGTCCTGTGAAACAGTGAATCATCCTGAGACCATTAATGTGTGGGGTTGCTTTTCAACCAAGGGAGTGGGCTCACTCATAATTCTGCCCAAAAACAATAAAGAACGGTATCAAAATGTTCTGCAAGAGCGACTTCTTCCAACGATCCATGAGCAATTTGGTGATCCGTGCATTTTCCAGCATGATGGAGCACCATGTCACAAAGCAAGAGTGATAAAGAAGTGGCTCGAAGATCATTACATTTGAAATTTTGGATCCATGGCCAGGCAACTCCCCGGATCTCAAACCCAGAGAGAACCTGTGGTCAGTCCTCAAAAGGCGAGTGGAGAAGCAGAAGCCCACAAAGAATGGCAAGAATGGATCACCATCAGTCAGGATTTGGCCTAGAAGCTAATATCCAGCATGCTAATATAATATAATTTTTTTTTTCTTCTCCAATAAAATCCTTTAAAACTTATGATATGCTTATCATTGTTTTTCAGTGTACCATAGAAACGTGGAAAACATGCAGTGTCTAAAAAACACTTTAGCAGCAAACTTTGCAAAACTATTTATGTCACTGCCATGACTGTACACATAGTTTGATTTACCTAGCTTTTCCAATATCACAATCCAGATTATCTGAAGATTTATATTCTCTTGAAAGTCTTTGAAGATTAGTAAGGCTCCAGATGTGTGATCTAAATACAGTATATACTGACAGAGACTATATACTTTTCTACTTCATAGAAACTTTTTTTTTAGACTAAAGCTTCAGCAAATAAGCACAATATTGATATAGATTTATTAGTTTAGTTTATCTTTGCAGATTAGTAACGTTCATTTTTTGCCATTTTCAAACTCAAAATATTTAATATAATTTACACTTAATTTGTATTGGAAGTATTCATACCATATTATTAAATGCATATATAAGGCTTCAAAAGCTTCAGATACTTTGTGTTTGACGTTATATTTAATAAATTCTGATTGGAACAAGTCAGCCATTCTAAAAACCCCTGACCTGCCCATCCAAAAAGCTGATTTGTGCTTGCAGGGTGTGACACACATCATCTGCTTCCTTTTATCCTGTGTGTGCAGACCTGCAGTAGAGGTCTGTGTTTGGACATGGGTTTGATTTAAAAAGTCCATGTGCAGATATTTTCTGTCTCTGCCTTTGGTGAAAACATGGACTTTCTGTCCTTTTGATTTTTTTCTATAAAATAATCTTTTCATTATAATCTATTTGTATATATTTTTTTGAGTGAAGCCACAACTGCATGTTGATATAAATCAATGTTCTCGGAAAAGGGATCTGTTTGCATTGCTGCTGCATTTTGTAATGCACTACAGACACAGATTTGTGGTATTTTGAGAATTACGGCCCTCATGTATTTAACCTTGCAATTTGTCTTGTTCATCTTCAAAAACACCTCTTGATTAGTTTATTGTGTTGTTTCTCTGTTTTTGTTTTCCTTTTTCTTGGTTTTTGAGTGAAGCAGGACATACTCTCAAATATTTGTCCTGGTAGTTTGCATCTATCTGATTTATTTACATTACTTTTCCGTTTTTGTTAAGAGAGTGTCACTTAATAATATAAATATAAATGAATGAATGTAAATGTTATTTGTTCACTTAATAGCAGATCTCATTTGGCTGTGGATTTGAGAAAATGTAAGACACACAAAGAGGCTCTTCAGGGCCAGTTTTTGGAGTGTTAGTGCTGGTGAGGGGCTCTTTGATGGGTCTGCTTCAGTGTGCACTGGAGCCTTTCGCATATATATGGAATGTTTGAATATCTAAACCATTATTTAGCATCTAAATCAGTTCTGCCTGTCTGACTGATGGACAATTTGAGCATGACCCACGTCTCCCTGTGTGTGACCTATACTGTCCACATTCTTGTGTATGGTTTTGAATGTTTGGGCTATTTTCCCTGACACACTCACCATTTTTTTTTTTTTTGGGAGACAATCATGAAATATGTATGCATGGATGATAGGTTTTACATAGCTTTCTGTACAATTACTGGAGTGACCCTGAAATGCTTATTGCTTAGTTTTGTCGTAAAGCCACTGAATTCATCGAGTGCTTCTATTTAAAGATTTTTTTCATTTTAAGTAACAGTTATCTAAATGTCATATTTTAAAAATATCACCTTAGTACGTAAGACTTTAAATAAAGCAGTCTTTATAGAAAATACAGTATCATAACATTTTCATCCATTCAAATCAATAATTCATATTATAATAATTATATTTATCACTATGGTTGGTGGCAGATGCCTGCGATTTATTTCCTCTAGATGTCTGCTTGTAAACACATAGTGATTTTCTATAAGTATGCATTTTTAGTGGTTAAATTAATTCATTGTCTCTCTCTTTCTGTTTCTTTCTCACCTGTAGACAACACACTGAGTCCCAGAGCTGTTTAAGACTGAGACTCAGGATTAAAGCTTGTAGTGGTCCACTTGGGAGCCCTAGATGAGTATTTAATTCTCAAGCTGTGCATGTGAGCCAGGAGAAGAGTGAGTTTGATAGACTCCATTACCCAGTAAGAGTTTGCATGGTTGTGTGCGCATGCATGGGTGAGTGTATGTTTGTGATATAGACTCCATTACCCATGAATCTGCATGTTTACTCAGCTGTACAGCTCTTAAATACATTCCTTCAGTTTCCATCACCTGCTCCACCTGCTCAATACTTATGTGCAAATACACATATGTGTATGCACAGAATCTTCAGCACATTGAAATTGGCTGCACAGATGGAATGTACCGTGATGCTTATAGCATGCCTAGGTTTAACACAATTTGGATGTAATATAGTGCTAGATATAACTTATGATATAAATTTATCACTAAGGGTCTTTATTATTATTATTATTACTAATTTTAAATTACTTTTAAATGTTTAAAAATGTGTAATATTTTATAATATTTTAAATAACAGCAACAACAACAGTATTATTATTATTATTATTATTATTATTATTATTATTATTATTATTATTATTATTATTATTTAAATGTTTGTTTATATAACCCATTTTATTATTTTATTTATTTTTATTAGTTTATCTGTATTTTATTTTATTTTATTTTATTTTATTTTATTGTTTTATTTTATTTTATTTTATTACGTCCTCCTCATCTAAATAGGAATTGATTAAATATGTTGTATGTCTTATCCTGAATATCTGTTACCTTCCAGTGGTTATTTCTAGAAATATTCAGGTCGTTTTGCTTGCTCCATTTAAGGCAAAATGATGTGCACTTCATATAGTGGCACTCTGCTTACGCAATGTCAAAGGGCAGCGTTTGTGTGTTGTGTCCATAACCTCTGTCTGACTGCTGATACTCATAAATATCACCTGATGTTTGAGAGCAGTTTTTCTTGTCAAAATGAAAAAAGTAACAAGTTGGGCTCTGTTTTGGACTCTGTGACTCATTACCCCAGTTAGAGAGACTGGGTGTCAGTATATCACCCTAAGAGCTCCATCACCTGACCTCAAAATAGGACCCCCACATACCTCTCTGTGTGTGAGAGAGAGAATGTGGTTTATGACCTCTGAGAGAGATCTAAAGACCTCTGAGAGTGTGTGTGAGTTATGGTTGGACCCAGTGATTCCTAGTGTGTAAGTGTGTGTGTGCAAGTGCAAATGAGTTATAGCAAGGTCCAGTGGCTGCTCTGATGAAGGGGTCATCCAATTTATGGCAGTGCCAAGTTCACTAATTTGACTTGGATACAGAGCAGACCCCTAACTAGAGAGAAAGAGACTGACACCCCTTCAGTTACACTCTTAGTTTATGTATGTGTATGTTTTATGTGTCATCTATTTTCCTGATATGACAGAATGGGGAGAAAATAAGAAACCTATTTATTTATTGTATATTTATCTATTATGACTGTTTTTTAGTGTTCCAGTTTTTTTTTTTTTTTTTTTAAATAATAATATTTTTTTTTTTTAAGTAACCACAAAATGCAATTTAATATTCTATCATTTTATTTGATATTGCTAAATTATTTGTAAATATATTATGTTTAATGGACATATTATTCTTTTTTTTTTCGTTTTTTATGGGATTTTGTCATGTTACTCTTGTGTTTCAGCATTCCTGCAGTAGTCTGTAATGATGTTTTCTATTTCTGTTTCAGAGCCATTCTCCCATAGACATGGACCACTAATGGGCATATCTATATTGGGATGTTTTGTATTGGACTACCAAAGTATGTATGTGTGTGTGTGTGTGTGTGTGTGTGTGTGTGTGTGTGCTGTTTGTTTGAGGGCTCTTAGGAATAGAGAGTGAGGGAAACAGTGAATAAATAGCACACACAGCTAGCCTCCCTCCTGTGTCTCATCGCTCAGACCTGATTGCAACATAAACATGGCGTCTCAATCCAGACTGCCCTTTCTAAACGATTTTTCACACAGCCAAACAAAGGGCCAGTGAAAGCGTAATGACCTACACATCAAAACACTTGCATGCACAAACACACACAAGCTGAGCAGGCCAAAGCGGACCTCCTTGAGAGCTGACACATTTTACAATGATGGCAGGACTGCACACTCATGAATATAAAAGCCCCTATCAATTAATAATGAATTAAACATGTGCTTTGTCAGAACCATGAAGGGCTAGTCTGGACCCACACTGAAGAGTGATAAACAAGAAAAGAATAGCTGATTTGTGCATTTTTATTGTAAATCACTTTCACTACATTTTTCCTCACATCTCTATTTCGATTTCAATTTTTATTTGTATGTGTCTAATTAACTGTGTTCCACTTATTTAACCCCTGAGCCAGCTGATTTTGTCACCAGTCACCTGTTGATACCCGGTAGGATGACATCATGAGGTACCCATTCAGGGCAGGTCCTTTATCGACTAGAAGACATCTGGTAACTCAGTGGTGGGGATTTTTAGATGAGTCCAGGCTGCTCTACATTAGAAGCTAAAAATATACCCGGTCTTCTGAAGTTGTGCCACAGGAAGACAGTAAACCCTTTCATTCTTTCCACCCCCTTTTTTTAAACAGTCAACAAATCCGTCATATCTGGAGAACAGGTGGCACTTCCACTGTGTCCCACAGTGTTGAAATTCAACTTAACATTTCTTAACATCACAGAGATGCTGCTAACGCTCCACGGTCCCTGTGTTGTATTTTTAGAATGGAGAGCTGTGCTTTTCTTGGAAAACTGACTTAGGAGATTTACTAGGATGAAAATGAGGATGACTACGGTCAGATGAGTTAACTGTGAAAGCCAAATCTCTATGCCTTTGTTGTTGGATAAAAAAAAAAAAAAAACTTATTATTTCCTTTTCCCCTGTCCATTCCAATAACAATAATACTAATAATACTACTACTAATAATAATAATAATAATAATAATAATAATAATAATAATAACAATAATAATAATAATTAATAATAATAATAATAACAATAATAATAATATTTATCTAAAAGGTCAACTTTAACCTTAACTGTTTTAGAAGAATTGGTTAAGTGTGTGTGTGTGTGTGTGTGTGTGTGTGTGTGTGTGTGTGTGTGTGTGTGTGTGTGTGTGTGTAATGTGTGTTTAATGTTTAAGCACAGTGTCCCTCTCCCTGTGATTGCAGTAAAAATACCAATTGACCCAAACCAATTAGTGAGCAGGTCTTTACTACAGGACATCACCCCCTCCTGCTCTTACAATCTGTCTAGTCTTCTTTTTGTTTACTTGCAGATCTGTGGCTGTGAATGTGGATGCTTGTGGTGGGTTAATGTGTATATTTCTGTTTACAGTATGTTAGATTGTACGCTTAATTACCAGTCGAGGATATATATTGTAAAGAGCACCCTGCTTTCGACGCATTTGTGTGCGCACACACACAAAAACATCCTTATTCTCTCCGACCATTAGCTTCATGTATGTTTACCTTTCTATCCCCCCTGGTGGTTAATGCATGGATGCCGTTGAGCGGCTCTGTCTCATGTTTAAAGGTGTGATTAGACCTGATCTCAGATCAGAGGTCTGTGGGAGGAAATGTCCTGCTGCTGCAGGACTATGCTGTGTTGTCTTTGGCTTGGCTTCACCCTCCCTCCGACCCAAACCATCACCTCTCTGCCTCTCTACCACACCATTTGAAATACAGTGCTGGCACTATGTAATGATATTACTCGGGGGTGCAAATGAATTCCGTATTGGTATAGTTGAGGATGGACAGATAGGAAAGCGTGGGTGGAAAATCCTGTCTTTTCCAGATGAAAGCAGACCTGCATGTTTTCTGTCTGAACTAATGATAGAAATAGAACAGAATCTGACCTCTAAAATAAATCTTTAATATAAACACATTCTATTATAAATATAGTTTAATGGGAATTGAACTGATTACTAGGCCCCTGTTGTGGAGTTTACAGTAATATTGCAGAATGCAGAAACATTGGAGAAGTTTATTTATCATTTTCAAACTAGTTTTCCCATGTTCTTGACTAAGACATACATCTTTGAAATGTAAACATCATTGATGTCTATGTAAATAAATCTAAGCATACATCAAACTTAAGAGTTATCTTTACAGTGATGAAATCTCACAGAGCGCATCCACGTCTTTCTCATTACACCCAACACTACAATGATAATAAAAATTGCTATCTTGATATGTCTATCTCTTCTTGTCAGCTGATTTTTAGTAAATTCATGCATTTTGGTAAATGGCAATACAGAGCACCTGCTTATACACAGTTTGACTGTTTTATAGTTTTAAAGACTGTTAACAATAAAAGCTGTTCCCATTTAGATAATAGTGCTAATGATGGCTGTCATTTATAAGTGTGGGTTTTATTTAAAAAAGTGGACATACATTCCTTAAGAAGGAATACAATTGTGAGGATACTACCTTTTCTAGTATCTTGGACAGAAAAGGGAGATTCGAGATCAGTCTGTAATTAACTAGTTCTTTGGGGTCCAACTGTTGTAATGTAAATGAATGTAAATTCACACTGATTAATTTGAATGCAGATGGGCATTGATGCTCAATTTGAATATAGACAAGACTGTGCATTTCTGTGCAGCCGTTTGACGTGAGGAAATAAATCGATTTTCTTTTGAACTTTTTGAAGTAATGAATTTTGTCAAATAAATAAATAAATAATAAATAAATAATAAATAAACGTTTAAAGCCTTGAAATGAACCAAAAAATAAAATAAAAATTGTGTTTATCTTTCCAAAAATCTGTCAAATTGCACTAGTTATGACAAAGGAATATCACAATATGTTACTGTATTAGTTGTCCCTTCACCTCCATCAGTTACCCTTTTCACAGGGAAGCTGTGGGTGCTGTGTGTACCTTGTTCTTTCTGTCTGTGTGTCATGTCATGAATGCTAAATAGACTAGGGGCAAAAGATAAAGAAAGAGTAACATGCTCAAATTGTCTGTGATTGATGCCCTGACTGTCTCGCTCACTGTGTGTCTTTGTGACAAAATCAAAACATTTTGCTTTGGGAGCTCACAAACAGGCTGTATCAAGCAGAGAGGTAAATTAGCATCTTTGCTTTTGATTACTAGCTGGGTAAGTTCACCTCACAGCCACGAGGCTTCAAAACAAAGTACAATTCCAGGCAGTTGTCTGACGTCAAACGCATCTGCTCGCTTGTTTGGAAGAGTGACACACAAGTAGACCGTAATGATCTCCTTGTTTTGTCATTATTTTTTCTTCTTTCCTCTCTCTCTTTCTCTCTGCTCTCTGTCTCTCTCTCTCTCTCTCAGACTCACTCACTCACTCACAGAGAGACAGCTTAAACCAGCACTGTGCTTTCAGAACTTAAGAAGTTTTGAAAGTTAAAAGAGCTCTTTTTCTTAGGAGCCAGTGTTATGTTTCCTGCGCAGCTTTGGTGTCGAGACTCCCAGACGATGCTATTATGTGAGCGATGTTAGTATGACTCTGACAGCCTTCTGTACGCATTTGAGGGCTGGAATTGGCAGGTTGTGTGCGTGTGAGCAAGAAAGAGAGAGAGAGAGTGCATAATGCTTCTCTTAAGAAATACACTTTTCCCTCACTCAGTCTTTAAAGAACCTTGTTAAACACAAAAAGCACAGTGAGGCTCGTGCAAAAGAGGAAAAAAGAAAGAAAAAAAGAAACTTTCAAGAATTGTTTCTAATCGTGCTTGGCAGGTAGGAGGATGTCAAGCTGAATTTCAAGCGTGTTTGCAATGGTGTCGTTTAAGTGTTTAAAGTCTGACCTTGAGAAGTTTTTTCCTGTCTGAATTGTGTTAACGCGCCTTTCTTTTCTTCTCACAAGGAGCCGAATCACAACATTGTTTATTCACTTTGATTTGTCAAAGATGCATGCAGGAGTATTGACAAAAGATATCCAACCCCCAAAACCAGATGTGCTTTTCAGAGACACTGTGTGTCTCTTGTAACTTACTGAAGAGTCTGAAGGGGTAATTCACCCTTAAATGAAAACCATCATTTACTCATGTTGTTCCAACTATCCCTTTAATTTTTTTTTTTTTTTTAAATAATAGCATCAGGAAGAACCAAAAGCGGTTTCACAAAGAACTGTTTTGGTTCCATAATGAACCATTTAAAGAAAGGTTTGTAGAAGAACCATTGTTTTCTTAGTGTCAAGAACATTTGAATAAAAAAACCTTGCAATGGAAATTTTGGGGGAAAAAATACGTTATTTTTAAAAGCATTGATGATATTCTGTCTATGTGTTTTTTTTTCTTTTCCTTTTTTAATTAGATTTTTTATATCTTTACTCAGATCTCCTTTTTACACTCCATATGGATGAAAGTCGTCCATATGTTTTACTTGAGACAGAAATATACATGTACAGTATGTACATGTGCACACACACGATTCTACTTCCACATTTCTTTGATGTTATACATGCAATATAAAACATATCACGTCCACATGCATAGACACTTCTGAGAAAAATCTAAATATGCACATAAATGTCAGTACATATGTGTGTGTGCGCATGTACATAACGTATAAAAACAGAGCATGCACACACACACACACACATATACACACACACATTTTCTCTTACTCTCTCTTTCTGATGTGAGTGTGTGTGTGAGTGTGTGCAATAAGGTTCCGTATGTTTATGCACAGAGGTCTAGTAGCACTTGATATAAAAGGTAACTGTGACATTTCTAATTTTCCATGCACCAGCCCAGTTCATTTTCTTCCCTGCTGCCTATTGCATGCAACAGTAAGCCTCGAGGATTGACAATAATTATGCTAGCACACAAAATGAAGAGCGTAATGTGAACACAGCTTTGCCATAATTGCCTTTTCATTATTTGCTAACAGTGAGCTATTCAGTCAGAAGAAAGAGATTGCACAGTAATTGGCTAACAATAGGAAGCAGGGACACTGTTCAGCAGCACTGGTAATTTTTGTGTTGCTGCGATGCCTTTTTTAAAAAATAAAAATCTGAAGCATTAAACTGTAATTTAAAACTACAATTTCTAGCCTGAATGAAAATGCTGGTATTACCATGAGCTCCTATTTAGAGTGGAACATCCTATTAGCTGTATTAGCAGCAGAGTTGGTTCGTTTCCATATGTGCTGCCTCCAAACCAAAAGGGGATTTAGGCGGCTTTGTTTTTTGCCTGTCTCATTCAGATGCCCGCCCGCAGATGGGAATGCCACACAAACACATCACAGAACACACAACCTCACTCTGAAGTATCGCAAGGGCTCGCAACAAGAAGACCAGTCACCATTGTCGTAGCACTACCCACTCAGTAAGATTGGATAACACTGGGAAAACATACCCATTCCACTTGGAACAGGAACGTTGCGGAAGCCGCATCCTTCCCGAAGGAGGTTTCGGAAGCACTTACATATGAACAACCTTTTAGGTGAATATGGAAGATTAGAGGTGATTGTAACCCTCTTGGAAATGGCAGAAGTCTGCCAGGTAAACAGAGGCTCTGAGGCTATACCGTTGACTTTACACATATTGGATCCACTTAGGTCTCTACATATGGACCCCAGCCCTCTACTGGTTCTAACGGATTCATAGAGTGAGGGCCTGGCACCAGACGTTCCGCCACATCTGGCTGCCGAGGGTATGGAGGAGCTCGACAGGGTCTACAGTATGGACTTACTGGAGCGTTTTTAGCAAGCCGACACTAAACCGGGGCCTCTCAGTGCTTCTAATCATTTGAGTGAAGAACTCAGGAGGATACCGGCTCCACACAAAGGCTATAGAATCTTTTGAACGTTTGGGGGTTGCCCAGCCCGCAGCTCTACAAATATCTGTCAGCGAGGTGCCACAAGCCAGCACCCAGGAGGATGCAACACTTCTACTAGAGTGAGCATGCAAACTCTGTCTCATAGAAGGTGCTCATGCCGAAGTGATGGTGTCAACTACCTCTTGGTTTAGGTCACCTAGAACCTCCGTGTCCCATCCAGGGACCAGACATGAAGTTTCCAGAGGTCTGAATGCGGATGCCACAGGATGCCCCGTCTCTGAGTCAATAGAACCTTCCTCAGTGGAATCTGCCAGGGAAAGGCTGTCACGAAGAGCATTAGTTCCGGGAACCATGTCCGAGTGGGCCAGTAAGGGGCCACAAACAGGACTTGCTGCTCATCCTCCCTGACCTTGCACAGCGTCTGTGCGAGAAGGCTCACTGGGGGAATGCATACTTGCAGAGGCCCCATGGCCAGCTGTGTGCCAGTGTGTCTGTGCTTGCTGTTCCCTTGGTCAGGGAGTAAAACAACTGGCAGTGAGAGGTCTCTGGAGAGGTAAACAGGTCTACTTGAATGGCTCTGAAACATCTATTGGCTGGACCGTCTGGGGATGGAGTCTCCACTCTCTGGGGAGTGCAGCTTGTGATATCTCATCGACTGCAAGGTTGTGCAGGCCCGGAATGTGAATGGCACAAAGCGACCTCAGATGCTTCTGACTCCAGAGGATGAGGTGGCAGTTGAGTTGTGACATGCAATGGGAGTGTAGACCACCTTGTCGGTTGATGTACGCAATGGTCGCAGTGTTGCCAGTGCAGTTGGGGCTTGTCCAAACCCCCGACACTGTGTGCCTGTTGTACGTGGCCCCCCAGCTGGTGGTGGAGGCATCCTTGTAAACCACAACATGCCTGGACACCTGTTCTAGGGGCATTTTGCCCGGAGAAGTTCTATGTCTGACCACAGGGTGAAGGTTTGGTGGAAGGCTGGTGTGACTTGGATCCAATAGTGCTGCGTTGCCATGCCCACCTCAGGACTCGGCCATGGAGCCAGTGTTGAAGCGGTCTCATATGAAGCAGCCCCAGTGGCGTGACTGCCGGTGCAGCTGTCATATGCCCCAGGAGCCTCAGAAATTGTTTCAGTGGGACCGACATCCTGCTCTTGAACATATTCAGGCAGTTCAACACCAACTGAGAATGTCCCTGCATGAGGCGTGCTGTGTGTTCGACCGAATCCAACTCCAAATCAAGAAAAGAGATCCTCTGCATCGAGGAGAGTTAGCTCTTTTCCCAGTTGACCCGCAAGTCCAAGATCGGTCGTAACTCACCGCCTTTTTTGTGTACAATGAAGTAAGGGCTGTAAAATCCCGTCTTCCTATAGGCTGGAGGGACTGGCTCTATCGCATCTTTCGCCAGTAGGACTGCGATCTCCGCACGATAGACAGGAGCATCGTCAGCCTTCACTGATGTGAAGCGGATGCCCCTGAACTTGGGGGGATGCCAGGCGAACTGAATCACATAGCTGAGTCTGATGGTCTGCAGGAGCCAGCGAGATGGTTTGGGTAACCATACAAGCTTGACCGATGTGACCACTGATGTACCCGCAGTGGGGCAGCGAGGTGGAAAGAGCTCTTTCAGAACTTTCAATTCGTGACCACCCTCATGCAGGTCCCTCAGTGCTTTAGCCTGAAGAACCTGCAATAACACCATAGTGTATAAGGCGGAGGCATCTTCTCCACAGGCCACATAAGCATTGCTGGACGAGTACCTACAGCCCCGAGAGGGGAGGCACAGTTTGCCCTGCCGGGTTGGGGCGATATTAAGACATAACTGCATCGCAACGCTCCACCGGGGTGACCCCCGTATACCCCCTAGCTGCACCACCGTCAAGAGTGGTGAGGGAGCAGGAGTTAGCAGGTCGGTTTCCTGCAGAAAAAGTTGCCATCCACGACCTGGTAAGCCCCTCATGCACCTCCGGGAAGAATGCCACCAGGGCAGGGCACTGAGAACCAGCATGGACCACCCTGAGAAACCAAACGTCCAACCTAGAGGCCTCAGGATATTGTGGATGTCTCCACTTGAGCCCTACCCTCACGGCAGCCCGGGAAAGCATAGCCGTCATTTCCAGATCTGATTCAGGCATTGCTACTGTCTCAGAGGTCAGCAGCTGAATCTTCCTCTTCAGAAAGCTCCAGCTCACCCTCCAATGCAGCGATCGACATCCAATAGTTGGGAGGAGCACCAAAGGATACTGCTGGTCTGCTCAACTGGCAGCTTAACCGGTTGTGGAGTGCAAGAGGAGCAATGGTCCACCATGGGTTGGTTCCCTGGGGGGTTTACCATCACTGTTACCCTCAGACCTCCTGTGCTTCTGCCTGAAGTAGGCCCCGCATGACTGCTGCCATGACGAGAACTAGATCGAGGCAGAGGCAACGTAGCTCCACCCCTTTTGAGGTATGCAATGAGAACATGACTCATCCACGAACGCCACCCCAACATGCTTAATGCCCAGACACATGAGGCAGCGATCATGCAGCCTGATGTGTGCAACCCACTCGACATGGGAAACTATGCCAAAACCAAGAGCTCCAAAGAGCATGCTGGACTTGTTCAGTCTTCTTCTCTCAGTAGAGTAGTCAGGAGCAAAACGATGTGATCGCACGGCTCCGAAGTGAAGAGCTGGTATGCGTTGCACCTGCTACCTTTTTATGCTCACACTGTGATTAGCGGCAGATGGATGCAGTCATCGAATGCCAATGTGCATTGACTCATTTAGTTACACTCGAAGTGGATTGGTCTCTCTAAGCGAGATCCCAATTCGTCAGTCATTACCGACATGACGTCGAGGGTGACCGACTGAAAGGGAACTGTTATTACAGTTTCCAAACTCTGAATGGAAAGAGGCAAAGGGCAGCGGAGAGGTGTGTGATGTTTCTATAAAGGCTGTGATGTGGGCCAGTTGTTCTTAACTGGTGGGTCGTAGTGTAAGACAAAAGGGGGAAAACATTTGTGAATATAATGAATAAAATTAAAATATCAATGTAATTGTACAGAGTTAATATAGCAAAATAAATAGACTAATCAAGTCTCACGTTTGATGCCCTCAACCTCAAAAATCATGAACAAGCTGCTATGATAAATAAAGGATGCATAGTTTTGTATTTGTATTTTAAACAAAATACAGCATACAATTACAAAACATATACATATATGACCTCCATGTATAACTCTAGTTAATGAATGGGTCCATCTGACAAATAGCAATAGAACAACGTGAATACTGAAGAGAGAAAAACAGCAAAGAAAGCATTTCCCATAATGTAAGAATAAAAAGAAAGGAGAACATAAAGTGAAGTGAAGTGACGTGACGTGACGTGACATACAGCCAAGTATGGTGACCCATACTCAGAATTCGTGCTCTGCATTTAACCCATCCAAAGTGCACACACACAGCAGTGAACACATACACACCGTGAACACACACCCGGAGCAGTGGGCAGCCATTTATGCTGCGGCACCCGGGGAGCAGTTGGAGGTTCGGTGCCTTGCTCAAGGGCACCTCAGTCATGGTATTGGTGGCCCGAGACTGGAACCCACAACCTTAGGGTTAGGAGTTAAACTCTCTAACTACTAGGCCATGACTTCCCCAGGAAATGGTCAAAAGAGGTACCTATGATATACAATTAAACAACAACCTTAAATCAAAAACTCAACAGCAAAGCATACAAAAAAAAAAAAAAAAAAAAAAAAAATATATATATATATATATATATATATATATATATATATATATATATATATATATATATATATATATATATATATATATATATATATATATATATTAAAATAAACACATATACAACAGCAATATCAATAATAACAATAATAATAATAATAATAATAATAATATAGCAACATAATGATAGTAAGTCATATAGTTAAATAATACAATTAAAGGCCTTAAAAAGCTTGGTCATCCAATAAATAAATATATGCAAAACAATGCTAAACCTTGTAAACACAGCCAACATTTCTTTAAAGTAGCACTAGTCTATATACTGGGGAGGGAAGAAGGTACTCAACTGGAGGAGATGTATACTTAGGTGATTGAGGGTCTTTCAATTTCCTACGCAATCTAGGAAGGGTCCCCAAATTTTATAAAAATTAGTCAGAAGATCCCTTCATTGTGTGCCTGATTTTTTCTAGTGTAATGAAATGGAAAATATATTTTATCCATAAAGAATGAGTAGGAGGTACTGGCGATTTCCAGTTTAGTAAAATTAAACATATGTATATATCTAAATGTAAAAATTAATATATAAAATTAATATCAAATTAAAAATATATATATATCTCCAGAATCTCTCCAGAAGTAGTTTAGACATACTTCAACACTTTTCAGCAGCTCAGGGAATATGCTAGAGTGAATTATTGTACATCACACTAATAATTAGAGTACAGTAATAACCAAGGAGGTTCTGACTAATTCAGTATATTCACAGGCAAAAGAACAAGTGTAATCAGTAATGGATGGAGGCAGAGCTGACTGAGTATTCAACTCTAATGTTCTGTGATTGAATTTGGTAAAAGTCTTTGTGACCCTAGTAGCATATGTGTAAAAATAATAATGACCATTTCAAATTAGCTTATTATTTCTGACTAAATCAAAACCCAGTTGGCAGATATTATTAAAACTTTAACCATCTTTTGCATTGTAAAGCAGGTATAAGTTGATTCTTATCCAGCAAAGACACATTGTAAGAAGGAATAATAAAAGCAAAATTGGTACATATAGTGTGTAGACCAAATGTGTTTAAAAATGCATTAGACTTGTATTTTTTTTTTTTTTTTTTTCATGTTTTATATCTGGGGCTATCTCTGAGACTTTAAAAATAAATAATGTAAAAAAAATAAATCATGGAAGACATTGTTTTAATTTTGTGTAGAATCAGTTTTTTTTTTTTTATATAGGGTTTTCCTTGGGGTCTCTGAGACACCACATAGATCATGAAGGGTAAAATCTGTATTTGATAAGCACTTTATAAAAGGTCCTTAGCCCTGTAGCTTGCATTGCTTTAAACTACTGATTAATATCACTTCTTACATATTATCCAATCCTTTCTACAACTGCCCTCCCACTTTCTCTCTTTCTCTCTCTCGCTCGCTCTGTTTGAGGTGTGTGTCTGTGTCATAATTATCTAATGTGGTTGGTCTGCTGCTCTCTTATTTAGTAATTAGCTACATCAAACTGATTGGTATGGCTTCCTGAATTCATCCCTTATAATGTTTAAGGACTGACTTTTTGCTTGAAGGATTTGTTTGTATATATCCTGCGTGTGATGAGAGCTTTTCAAGTAATTGGCTCCTAGGGGACGGCACTTTCTAATAGTTAAAGCATAATTACAGCTTGTATGAAATGTTAAACTGCCCTCGCTGTCTCTCACACCAGCTTAATTGCATGCAACAAGTAAGGCAGGCTTTTCATTTTGTATCATCATAAGGATGGACTGAACTTTCATAGAAACACACTGAAATTTTGTCAGGGAGTAAATAGTCTCTCATATGGAAATTTTGTAGGACACCAAAGTAAAAAGGCTGTGAACTTATACAAACCAATGCTCATATCTTCCACACCCCTTCTCCACCGTGTGTGGGTGTGTATGTGTGTGTGTGTGTCTTTTGTTTCAGTATGTGTGTGTTAGGTGGCATATATTCAGGACCTGTTAAAGAATAATAAAAAAAAAAAAAAAGATTGTGCTCACTAAAGATGGTTCCTACTTTCCCCGAGCCGCTCTTGGGCTTACAGATCGGCTATTGATGTAGTGGAATGCCTTTGTCTAAGTACTTAAACTGAGCTGTTTTTTGTATCATTGTTATTAATTTATTGTGATTAGACGTCCATGCAGAGCTCAAAGCATTTAGAGGAGAGTCTGTCTCTTTGAACTGACAATGCTTTGTTCTCTATCCACAGCTCCCTGATTGATTTAAATATTATATGCAAGAACAATTGAGAAATTTAATGTAATCCTTAAAAAAATATGTTGAATTAATAGGCTGAATTATAATTCTCTTGGCTATTCCATTAGATATTCATTATTCAAAGGCGAGAAAAGGCAAATGAACTTAACAGGGAAATATCATTTTCTTCTTATTTATTCATAAGAGAGGGAGGGAGAGTGAAATTTAAAGAGCTGTGTGTGTGTGTGTGTATGTGTGTGCGCGCGTGTGTGTGTTTGCCTTAAGATCCTTTTAATGTTAATATGCAATATCATTCATTTTTGTTCCCTTTTTTCTCTCTTATATTTTTTAAAACAGTTTTATCTATCACAAATCATGTTAATGTAAAGGAATTTTGGAATAAGGTGGCTGACAACATGAACCATCTGATGATGTAGCTTTTTTTTTGTTTTTTTATAAATACATAAAATATAAATTAAAAGTGTACACAGCCATTTACAGTGTTTTAGTTTCTTCTTATTATTAACGTTGAAAACAGTTTAATAAAAACAGTTAAATTACTTAATAATTTTGAGGAAACCATGATACTTTTTTTCAGGATTAATGATTAAATATAAAGTTTGAAAGAACAGCATTTACTTGAAAATGAAATCATTTGTAACAATGTAAAATGTCTTAACTGTAAGTTTGTCCAGGCTGATTAAAATTTTTTTTTTTTTTTTTTTTTTTTTTTTATAAAATGTAAGAATAAAATCTTGTTGACCCCAAACTTTTGAACTGCAATATATAAATGGATATTTTATATATTGTATTTGTTCTTTCTGTGGAGATGGTTGCTTCAACTGAGAGATGTCTACTTGTGCATATCTTCTTACAGTGTCGGTTCTTCATTAGGCCTTAGTACACATTCAAAATGCAGTTGAGGATGTTAGTCTGTCAAAGTTTTTCGGATATTCTCTATTTTACAGACCCTTGATATCCAAATTAAGCTAGTTCTCCAGATCATGATTTTTTCTTTACCAAAATACTATTGACCATTATGTGCTACTTGTGAGTTTTTACCCACAGTATTGATGTTTTTTTTTTTCTTCTTTAAAAATTGCACATTTCTGGTTTGATGTCGATAAACAGGTACTTGGTATTGATATAGTTTTGCATTTTTGTTACATGTCAAAATTAGAGAGTACATTAGAATAGTAACACCATAAAACATAACTGCAGAGTTTAGCCAGTTATTGAAAGAGATTGTTTTTGGATTAATTAGATGGAGACTGTGCCTTAGTTCTGCTTTCTGCACTTTGTGTAAAGAACTCCTTCTTAAACAGCTCTGCGCTGCTTAGTGCAGGTTCAGTGATGCTATACCTTTCCCAGCTTAACCTCAGATGCTTATCAGAGAAAGAGAGACACAGAAAAAGGAATGCAACAAAGACTAGACCTTTGTGTAGCTCCTTCATGCAGTCTCTGTGATATATGATCTTGTCTAAAACTGGGAATTATTGTATACATATAATGGTATTTTTTAAATATATATTATTGCTTAAAAACACAGAGTTAATAAACATTTATAAACTATAAAAATTGTAGGGAAATATAATTGCATACTTTTTACTCTTAAGTGACATGCTTGTTTTAAATGGCATCCATGTTTGTTCAGATACTTAATTTCTTCCTCTCTTCCTTCCTATATTGTGTGTGCATGTGTCAGGGGTGCTGTATCATGAGATAAAAAAGCAGTCTATAAACTCTTCAGCAGAGGAACTCTAAGTATTATCAGAAAAAATAGATAAGCTGGCCTACAAACAAACAAACCTTTAGAGCAGTGTCAAAGATATCATGCCTATTGTGTGTTTTTGTTTTTGTTTTTTTTTCTGGTGTTTTGGTGTTTTGGATGTTCTTGGGCATTTATAGATGTTTACTGTGACCTTCCTCTCTAAGATCCAAATTCACCACAATATTCTTCTCTTTAATCTGCTGGTTTGTGAGGTTTTTGTTTGTTTGTTTGTTTATTGTTTCTCTCTGTCTTTTTCTCCCTATTCTGGCAGTCAGGTAATGTTTTAGACTTTACAAAGCTATTTACAGATTACATGTATATGTTCATTACCAAAACATTTAAATAAAAAAAAAATAATAATAATTTTTACTCATCTGCCCCTGTGGTACATTGTGCTTTATTTCTACCACAGGTGACCTTTAATAAAAAGCCATTTTAACCCTAGTAACTGCTTAATGTTTATTTTAGAGTTTGACTTTTAGTTGTTTAGCAATCTGATCTTCTTTCGTTATTTAGAAAAGTCAAAAGTGTTTTGAATTTAAAAGGTTTAGTAGAAAATTTGATGGGAAATGAAAGCCCATAAGATGGCTTGTTTCCAATTTTTTTATTTATTTTTTTCCTGCACAAGTGCAATCCAATCACAATCACTTCCTTCCTCTTGTGCCCAGGGCATTATTGGGAGACTGAATGCAATTTGAATGACTGCTGCAAGAATCTTCCATTATATCAGATGATAGCCAGGAGCTGTTGATGTATTCACTCTTATGTGTTTACTTATTTGTCTGAGTTTGTGTGTGTGTTGGCTGAAGTGTGTATGTGTTGTAGTGAGAGTGGTTTAGAGCATCAGCGGTTTCCCTCGCTAAGCCAGTGTGGTTTGGGCCGCACTGCCACTGCATACCTAATAAGTTTTACTGCTGAGGTCTGCCAGCGGCTGCGTCCCCCAAACGAGAGCTGACACACACACTGAAATCCCATCTGCTTTGAATGATGGGAGAGGGCAGTCTTTTTAAAGGTACTCCATTGCCCCCCAGTAGTCTGGCCCTAAAGGTGACACCTCAACACCTCTGTCTCCTAATCATCTCTGGCCCTCTGAACTCAGGGGGCAGCACAGGGAGCATGGCTCTATGAGGAGAGCCACCTTTGTGTATAAGGGCCCCAGGGAAGGACATGTTTGAAAATATTTGAAAATACCCCCACCCCCCACAAAAAAAAAAAAAAAATAGTTATTTGATTTAATGGTGCTTTAAATGTTAATCTGTTTTAAAAGTTCAAATTTTATTTTTTTACTGCAGTTTTTAAATATCATTAAGTGTTACCAGTTACAGTGACACCACCTAGACATTTTTACACCAAAGTCCTATTAATATTATTTTATGATGTATTTTAATAGGTTAACATTGTTAAATGCACATGAAAACAGCAAACTTGCCATTGTTAGTTCTCTACAAGAACAACAAGATTTACCCTGGACAACTCGACACCATCACTGGAATAATAAACAATGTATATCTTGATTGAGCTGTGAGTGTGGAAACAGGCATGGTCAACTGACGAGATAAACTGGATGTCTAGTGTGAAGCTTGTCAATGTCAAGAGCTGTTAGAACAGAATAGACCAGTATTAGGCTCTGATGACAGAGCGCTGTTACTCCGTGGTGCTATCACGTTTCAGAACATGAGAAAAATAACATTTTAGCAAGGGGGTCAGGTGGAGAAATGGCACCTCTAAATGAGGGTTAAGGCCCTATCATTGTCTGTTATAATGCAGCCTCTGCCTCCTCAAATAATAGCACTGACCTTCGCAGGCTCTGGGCCTGTTAGGGCTCTTGGCGGTGGAGAGAATCCATTCACAGGGGCCGCTCCGAGCAGCACGGCTCCAAATGGCTTTTTCTTCCTCTGCACAATCAGCTGAAACAGCTGCTGAATGAAAACACTGATTACGTAAGAAAGGTCCTCTACTGGAGATAAGACATCCACCTGAAGACGAAGGACATCATTCGCTCTGTCTTCATCTCTCCTTTTCTGTCTTTCTCTCTCTGTCTTTCTTGCTCTTTCTTTTCAGCTCTTATCTCCCCTTTTTATTCAGTCACACAACCCTTTATCTCTGTATTTTTTTTTTTTTTTTTTAACTCTGCGACGGAGAACTTGATTTGAAATATGTCAGTTCTGAGACTAGATTAATATGTAAATGTCTGTACATTTTTTAATTATGTAAGATTAACAGAAACTGAATAATCCTTCAGGGAGCAGCTTAGCGTTTCATGTGAAACACTTATTTCACTGATTCTGTCTCTTTCTTTCTTTCCCTTAGACTTGGTGCTTTTCTTCATTTCCCTTTTTGTTTTTCTTTATCTTATTTTCTTATGTAGGCAATGCAGACCAAGGAAATATCTCTCCAATGTTCCATGTTTGGAATTGAGCAAAGTACTAAATAAAGAATGACATCCATAATACATTTGAGAATGAAAAATAGAGCCTTATTTCCCTTGTGTGTGTGCAGCATATATGACAGTAAAGAACAGTTCTATTGATCTGGAGTTTCATTAGGTGAAAGCACCTAGCTGTGAAAGAACAACCAAACCTCTATCAGCATCACAGAGCAAAGCACAGACAGGAGGCATTTGAAAAATATATATGCCATTTAAGTAATTATTTAAATGCACCTCACAGAATGCAAATGAATTGGCTCCTGCAAGCTGCTAATTTTAATGACTGCAGATCACATTCTATTGCTTGACTGAGTCTGAGTGGAATGGCAGACTGAAACATAAACACACAGCTGTGCTGACAATGTTAACAGAAAGAGCCTGAGCAAAAAGGAGGCGCCTCATATTAAAGTGATGGAGCGTACAGCACAGTGCCACTTTGTGGTGTGGAGGAAAAGTGCTGTGGAGCTCTTGATTTCTGAGCCGCAGAAGCCTGTTGGGATTTACTAAACAGTCTCAAACACATATGATACTGTATTTACAGTAATGGCAGCATGGGTCATAATTTAAGAGACATTTTAGAGTTTCTTAAATATCACTTTTCTTGTTAAATATTAATTGTTATTCAATATCAGAATCAGAGGGGGGCAGACAACCTCTTCCTAATGTAGTTAGGAAATAATTTTGCTTATGTGCACAAAATAAGTCTTTTATTATTATTGGCAAAATGGGGAGTTTTGGCGAGCTGCGATTAAGCGGATATATTACCGTCACAATCTTGCAAGTCTTATTCAAGCACCCTGTTCCTGCCGTGAAGTGTTTTGGAGATAAGAGGAGGATGCCAGGTCTCATCAATGGAAGCACTTATCTGAAGAGGAAGAGGGAGTGAGATTGAGCCTCAATCCACGATTGTGTATTATCTTAAATGCTTTGAGGTATTTTCTATAAGAGCAACTCGACTGCTTAGGAATGCTTTTTATGTTTTGCCTGGGAGCTTCTCAGAGTTTCAGGCGAAAACAAACGTGCACAGATAAAAAAAAATAAAAAAAAATAATATATATATATATATATATATATATATATATATATATATATATATTCTAATATACAAATAATGCTTACTACAGTTTTTTTTCTTAAAAATAAAACAAAAATGAATTTGACACAAGTATCTGATTCGTTACTATAAATGCAATAGCTAAATTAAGCCCTCTCATGGAGAAGTCTATGCCTATTCAAACAATATGCTCTTTTCACATAAGCTTAACTTTTGCCCTCTTTTCTCTTGTTGGAAAATGATCTGGAGGTGTAATCTTAAGCAGCCCTACAGATTAGGAAGCGAACGAGAGTGAAACTCTCGCAGAACTTATTTAGTATGATTTGTTTATCTCGGAAGTGAAGCAAAATTTTCCTGATAAGCATTCCCTGTCGGAATCCGCTTAATTTATTGTAAAAGCATAAAAAAAAAATTGGGAGTGTTTTTAATGCCGAGACAAATCGACTGCAGGGTGCAGATCACACACTACCTGAGCCACAGAGATTACACTATTGTGCAGAGGGAATGTTATCACAAGCATGCCAAGCACAGACTCCCCTGTGTAATGGCGGCGTGCGAACAGGACCCTCGAAAATGCTTAAAGAATACAGTTTGCTCGCAGGATTGATATATTTCATGTCCTTTTAGACTCAAATCAAAAGGTGACCCCATATCACTGATATATTTGGATGTACCCACAGCACCAGATGCATGTATCTGGGTGTTTTCTTCTTTGGCCTACAATAGGGACATATCACACAAGAGCCTCTGTACAGACTGAAACATGAAAGCAATAAAATGCGTGTAAAACATAATGGCAATGTGTGATTCATTGAACATGGAGCCAGTGTGGCAGAGGTTAGACCACCACCCAGCAGTCCTGGCTTAAACCATCACATAAACATCAGCAATCCTCAAAACCAGAGAATAGAGAATGTGGGAAACCACCACGGCATGCTAGAGATTTAGTTTGGGCTTAGTGGCATAAATACTGGTAATATGTCACTCTAATGATATTAGACTCTAAAAGAGAAGAAGAGCTAGACTTTGCAATGAAATATTAAAGGGAAATCTGTCATCACTTGCTTACCCTCATGTCATTTCAAACCTGTAAGTTGTAACACAAATGAAGATATTAATTTGAATTTATTTATTCATTTTTTTGTTATTGCAAGAAAAAAAAAATAAACGTCTTAGTTTTTCATAATGTTATATCTTGGTGCATCCAAACTGTTATTTTTATTCTGTATTGCTGTGTTTATAACATCATTATTGTGGATGACATTTTAGTGTGGATGCCTGAAGAAAGGTGAGGTGGTACGGTGGAACGATGTTTCCTGGCTAAGCTGCTGTGTCTGCACTCTGACTGCGATCCTGCTATTACATAATTAAATTTGGACTTGGATGGTGCTTTTTAAGAGATTATGGCAGCATATGTTGCTTGAAAACACGCCAGACTCTCAAATAGAGAGAGAGAGTGAGCGAGTTTATTGAAAATCGGAATACGCTTTGGTGCCAATAGTTAATGAATTGGTGTTATGATCTCGGGCCAAAGGATGATGGTGCGCTATAAATTAGAATAAAGTCTGGCTGGGAAAAATAAATAAATCTGCGTATCAAAGTGTCAAGGCCTTATATTGCATATTCAGTGGATTTATGTAGCTCTGAACAGTCACATTTTGTGCCCACTTTATCTTAGAATGAGAGTAACACTGTGTTGTTGTTGTTGTGTGAGAAAACGTTGCTATTGTACAACCTTCCTACCATGTTTCTCTGCTCCTCCTCCATACGCACACATACCCACACATGCACAAATATATTCCAGGGTGTTCCTTCCTTCCCTTTGATACATTGCCTCTGTCATTCGGCAGGCCAAATATATCATCTCCCTCTCCGCTCAAAGCTGTGCAGGGTCCGTTAAGGTTTAAGCGGTTATTCCAGTCATTATTGGCCATTAAATCCAGTGTGGGTCGTAAAGGCCCTGCCAGTCCGCTGTCTGCTGTAGAGGTCAGGTGCCCCGCGTTACTTTACGAGCTCTCTCGTGCATCAGAGAGTTCCTGTGAAGTTCTGCACCTCACCACCGCCTCGACAGATAGATAGGTCACAGTGTGCCATCCATTACATCTGTCAGTGGCTTTGTTTGTCAGCTGTTATAGCTCTCTGTCTCTGATGCCTGGCCTGATTTAAACCTCACTATCCTGCGAAGTGACTCGTATCTCTGTCACTCTCATTACATCAAGCCCAGCTATGACAATGCGAACGGTTAGTCTCTTTTTCTCAGCTTCCGTCACATTTACAATGTGTTTCTAGAAATTGGCCTTTTTTACAATCCCTGTGAGTAAGCGAATAATTTTAGAGGCTCTCTGTTGTGTCCTCTTGCTGAGGCAGGGGAAAAATAATTGAGTTTATCTTTGGGTTTTAAGGGAGACTGACACACTGGGTTTTATTTGACTTTTTTAAAGAGATCTGCTCTTATGGGAGGTATTAAAGTCTCTGATTCCAGTCGTTAGACACCGCCACAAGGGTGATTACTTAAAGCTGATAGGAACCAGATTATTACTTCCCTTATACTGATATACAGCCATATACACAGGACACATTCACATTTTATGAAGCTGGACTGGAATTCGTCTCTAATGAAAATTGCTTTTATTTGAGTGAGGGAAAGAATGAGAGGATGACACAGTGGTGTCTGTCTGTGTGTGTGTGTGTGTGTGCAGTAATCCCCTCTATCTCTGGCTCTCCATCACTTACCATCTCTCTGAAAAAGTCAAATTTATTTTCCCAATCTTACTTACTTTTAAGGGGGCTCCATGTCCACTGAACTTTTAATGTTTTGTTGTTGTTGTTTTTTTTTAAATGGTGATTTTTCTTTGCAGATAAGTGGCGTATACACTACCGTTCAAAAGTTTGGGGCCATTTTTTATACTTTTATTCAGCAAGAATTAATTTAATTGATCAAAGTGACAGTAAAGCTATTCAAGATGTTATAAAATATTTATATTTCAAATAAATGCTGTTCTTTTAAACTTTCTATTCATCAAAGAATCCTGAAAAAAAGTATCACTGTTTTCACAAAAATATTAAGCAGATCAAATGTTCTCAACATTTATAGTAATAAGAAATGTAAAAAAAAAAAAAAAAAAAAAAAAAATGCATACAGACTTTTCTTATTTATTTATTTATTTTTATTCTTCAGTTTTTCATCCATAAATGCAGTCTTTATGAACATCTTTCAAAATCCGACCTCAAACTCTGAATGGTATGTCTTTGAAAAGACGAAAAGAACCATAATAAGTCTAGTAATTATTGTAATATGCACTGGACTCATTATAGTTTCATTTCAGAACACACATTTGTTTCCTTAATGGACACAGAATAAAGAAAAAGAATACAAGTTTTACTAAAATATTTACTGTTGTCGGAAAGAAATATACAGTGTATTCTGATGTTTTCAACAGTGATTCATACATTCCGTATTCTGTGAGGTCTGTATGAAATTGTTTAGTTTCAAAGATTTTGCAGTAAATAAGGTGGTTACATAACAATTCAATTTCCTGTCATATACAGCATCAGAGAAGTGCCGTTTAGGCCCGACGCATGGCCTGATGCTAAAAAGACTATGTGTAATTGACATTTGTGTGTGGGAGTGCGTGTACAGGCACAACACGCATGGCAAGAAACTGTCCTTGTGTGCTTTTGCTTTGCCCTCTTCCCTTAATTTGCCTGCTAAGGAGCATCACGGAGGCAACACAGTGATGACATCACACAGTTGGCTGTGTTTGATGTGTCAGTCCTGAAGGAACCACTTATAGCAATTAGGATATCCTTGAACAAGCGTTTTTGAAACATTGGCTGGTTTTTGGCATTTGCCTCCTTTTTCTGCCTGCTAACTAGCAGGGTTTGATCTGTGATAATTACCCTCCCACCAGCTTCTTCACTCTGACAGTCCTCTTCCCTTGAGAGCCCTACACGCCCAGGCTACTCACTGATTGCATCAAAGTGACAGAAATTGCAACATCAAAAATAATAACTGATATTCCTCTGGCTTTGCCAGCCTTTGAATATTTCCTTTTAAATGCTTTCTCATTTGTGTCTCGCACACTGCAAGTGTATGTGCGCAAAGCTTAAAGCAAATAAAAGCAGCGATAGGGCATCCATTATTGAACTACTATTTACATATGGCAGACTATTCTGTCTGAACTCACATGAAATGGAGATTTTCTAAGGCGTTTCTTGCTCTCAACATCACCACTCTGAGTCATGCACTCTCTTTATCGCTTATTCTTTCTTCTTTTTGCCATCTCTTTCTTTGTGGAGTCTGTTTCCCTCCCTATGTTGCGCACTCATAAAGAGTCTGTAGGTGGAGATGCTCTTGACTGGTAGCATGGATGATCAGGGCCTACAGCTGAAATACGCAAACAAGATGTATTGACAGATCCATATGTAAACAAAGACAAATCAAGGGATAAACAAAAGGAAAGGGTGTGGTTTTTCCACCAGCTGACGAGAAGAATTATGACCAGCTCCGTACACTTGAATTAACAAAACTTTGCAAAGGTGACCACAAAGCAGAAGCCATTAGCATTCACCTTCTGCAGCACACACATATTCTCATCCTCCAACATCTTGTCCTATGTTGACCTTGCATGAGGATAGATTAATAGCATTTATAATATATAATATCTGTCTTGTTCACATCGTGTTCTTGCTACCGGAGAGTCAGTAAGGCTCTCGGCTGTAATTACCGGTCGTAAGAAGTATAATTTGCAATGTCTCACATGCATGGCTGTCTCAATACAGATCATTTGTATTAGACAGTGCAGAACCCCAGGAAGGGCTCTGTGCGTACAATCCCGGCTCGAGATTAAAAAGGACAAGTGTGTGTTCAGACAGCCAATTGAGAGCGACAGTCAGCCAAGGTTTCACCAGGATGAGTGTAAAATCATCAGCGGTGCAACGGGTGGCCAGCGAGCCTCTTTAGTGGAATGAATTAAGAGTGTTTGTAGAACAGAGCTGGTTTCAGCGCTGACAAATGCTGATTTCCCTTGAGGTGCCTGAAAAGATCTGACCTAGTCAGTGTTTAAAACCATACAAATAAGATGATAAATGTGGTACTAATGAGACTTCACAATTTCTTGTTCCGCTTTGCTCATTTTGTTTTCTCTCGTTTTCACTTTCCCCTCCCTCTCTTTCTCCATCTAGGTTTGTGATCTCCGAGTCAGAGAGAGAGAGAGCGTGAGAGAGAAAGCATATCCTTTACATGCTGAGTAGATTATAGGGAAATTATAATCAAACACACAATCTCATTGTTCTGCAAATTCTGCTGCTCTAAAACCTCAGTAATCTAAAATCCTGCATCCAAAATCCACCCTGTCAGCATTACAGATATTATACTGATCCGAATATTCTTTCCTTTCATTCCTCGTGTCTTTTGTTCTCTCACTTATAGGAGCAGAGTGCGCATTTCCTGATACGTGCAGACAAAGTGTGGCAGTTTGAAAGCTATTTAACACTGATTGGAGCCCTTTCTGCTCTTCGCCAGAGAGAATACCTCTTCAGGTGCCGGTGTCGAGCATCTCTGATACACGCTGCGCCTCCTCCATGCTACGAGACCCTCCCCTGATCAGTCAAGGTTGACAGAGAAGGCCTTTGTGCGACACTCCAAGGAACAGATGTCTGCCTGAGAGAGCAGTTCACCTGGAGCCGCGCTGGATTACCCATGGCCTCGCTTTGATGGATTAGCATGTATGGAAATTGCCCGATTATTGATATGAAAATATTTGCAAACGAGGGGAAACTGGTGATGTGAGGGGTGAGGGGTGCGAAGACGCTAAGAGAGCTTATCAGCCTTCCTTCCAACCTTGTCCCTCGCTTCCTACAGAAAGAGGAAAAAAGAAGAGGGGTAGAAAAGACAGATGAGGGCATAGGGAGGAGAAAGAGAGCTGCTGTGTGTCAGCGTGGCAGTATTCAGCTGCCCTTCATGAAATATTGTTCACCATTATATTAACAGAGCTGAGTGGAGAGAGATAAGAGAGCTTCTGAAATAGTAAGCAGAATGTCCTGAGGAGATATTTCAATCTTTATTCTCTGTCACTCTCTCTCTCTCTTTTTCTCCCTCTCACCCCATCTTTTTCTTTCATTTAGGGCAACGGGTGAATGTGAAATGTGCCGAGACCTTTATAAATGAAGACAGGGCTGGAGAAATGATGACATCATCAACTCCCACATAATTGCTTGATTTGTCAGTCTGTAATCTGTATTTTCGGCAGGGTGGGAAGAGGGGGTGGGGGTTCCCTTCAGGATCACAAGCTACGCAACCTCTCTTCACTTCCATTACATTTTCTTAACTAGCCACAGAGAGAGGGCTGAGGGTTTGCACGCCTGCAAAAAATTATATCGATCGTATGCATAATTATACAGCATGCGTCAAGGCGTACAAAATTATATAACTGAAATTATACATTTGGGAATGAGATCAACCAGAGAAAGGCTTACCATTTCAGTCTGTTTCACCTCTTGGAGAGGTGATACTATGACACCATGCTGTGGTGGAGGGAGAGGAAGAAGAAAGATTTTCTAAGGAAGACTTGAAAAGAGTACTTTAAAGCAGTGAAAAACTAAAAAAGTAAAATGCAACTTTTTCATGACAAATATATATATATATATATATATATATATATATATATATATATATATATATATATATATATATAAATAATGTGTAAAAAAAAGTGATTTAAATTACTTAACTTTTATATTCAGCCAAAATATCAATAAGATCCTAAATTACGGAAGGATTTCCAAACAAAGCAGAGTTGTGTATACATTTATCATAAGAAAGGAGGAGGAAGTTCATCTGCACATAGGTGTTGTTTATTATCAAAAATAGTTTGGAGATAATAAGTGGATATCATCTGCAAACCAAGTGAAGTATCATTATCAGAAAAAGTCTTTTAATGGTTTGATTGATATTGATTTACATATCAGACTGCATTTACATGCAGATGTCCAAATGCTGAATTGCAGAAACATGTACTTCAGAAGCAGATTCAAGATTCAAGATTTTTATTCATCAAATACAGGATTATATAGAGAATATATAACCAGCAGTGAAATGTGAGTCAGGTCCGCTCCATGGACAGTGCAATTATTAAAGAATACAACACAGATGAAAATATGCATAAATATAGGTATGAAAGAATGAAATAAAAGTAAACAATAAAAATATAAGAATAAAATATTTAAAAAAAATGTATACTGTAGAATTAAATATAGAATAGAAAATAATGTGCATGAAAGTATACTGTAGTAAGCGTAGCGACCTGGACGAAGTCCGAACTCGGCCACGCAATCTTTTGATATAAGCATTGCCTCTTATTAACCAACTAGATGCTGATTTCCAGATGAGTGACTAGACTCTTACCCAGACGTAATCCTTACATACACACACACATCTCAGAGCCATCCACAGGTTAATGAAAACAGCGTGTGTGCAGTGTGAACTCCAGAGGCAGGGTGACAAACACTGGTAACGCAAAAAGCGTGTGTTTTACAATTTCCCCTTCCTCGTAAAGGTCTGCTCGTAAAACTGAGAATTTACGCCCTTCATTAGAGCTAATACAATGCACATAACTCTAATGCACAACAATTGGGATAGCCATAAAGTAACTGCTTTATACCTCCTCAAAACTCTGACTCCTCAGTGACCCTCGGCTGGCCACAGTCAGGGCAGACAGATTTACAGCGAACCGCGATTCTGCCTGATAGACCTCTGCGTTTTTAGGGAATTAGAAGTGCCAAAATGGAAAATGATTTAGATATTTATTTTGTGTACTCTTGTCAAAAAATATAAGTCTCCAAAGCACTATTTACAATTTGCAACTCAAGATATTTTGCAGAGGACACAGGTTTGATTTACAGCTAGGCTCAGTTTTATAACCAGACACGAGGTTAAAAGAAAGGCTGTTTTTATTTCAGCTGTAACTAGTCTGAAACTCCACTTTGGCTGAAATATTGAGTGTGAGTTACATTAAGGTTCAAGTCAAGAGTCAGTTACTTCATCAGTTACTTCTCTCAGCCCTTCCTCCCATAATAATTATGGGTAACTTTAGTCCTGGACAGAGCTTTGACTTCTTAAAACATTTCCTGGTGTCACTCCACTTCAGTGTAATTGATAAACCATATGAACTGTCATACATTTATATGTTTCCACCCAACCTTGTCCTGACATTTGGCCTCTTCTGGTTTCTTTCAGGGTATGTCAGTGTCCTACTGTTGAATACGAAAACTTGTTCTTTTTTTTTTACTACAACTCATAATGACGTATACGTATAACCTTGAAGGCTGGTGAGAATAACTGTTTCCAGGTCTCTGAAGGCCCTATACCCTTCTGCACATAAGAAGCGCAATGAGTTTGGTGTACTAAAGCCCTGGATAATGTAGATGATCCCATGAGTCCACATAGTGTGTATATACTGTGAGGAACAGGGGAAAAGACAGAACGAGACTGTGTGCTATCAGTGTCAGGTTGTGAAATTTAATGTGAGGGAACTTAAGCCAGGAAAATAATTTGGTGTAATGGCTGGGTGGAGAGGAAGGTGCAAACAGCTCACTTTGTATTTGCGGTTCAGTTTGACATCATTGTTGCATTTATAGCGATTCATATTTGTGTGTGTCAGGCTGTAGGTGTGTGTGTTCTCGCTCACAAACCACAATTGTCACGTCACACTCGACACATTTCCTGTGATCTTTCACGTTGATGCCGAGAAAGTTGTGCAGAGGGCATCGGAACATGTCATTGGTTTACGTAAAGTTATATGTGATTCTTTTGTTTGACATTTTATTCCTATTTGAAGTTCAAGCTCTTTTCCGACCTTGTGCTGGGAAACAGGCTGTTCCACACAGTCAATATATCTTTATCTATGTTGTTTTTGAAGGGCTAAGCTCTATAAAGACACCTTTTCCTTTCTATTTTCAGCCATGTGTGTTTCCATTTCAAAAAGGGTATTTGTATCCCTCATAACAAACAGGGAGTATCCCCACCTACCTGACGGGTGTAGCAGGGATCGTAGGTCGGTCAGTTCCTCTCAGCTCCCCCTTTTAGAGCTTCAGATCTCCCACAGCTTCTCACAAAGGTAAAGAGAGTTTATGTTGAAAATGATAGCTTGTATAAGCCATTTTTTTTCTTTTGTGAGTGTTTTGAATAGAGTGAGAAAACGCAATGAACGAGTTAGAAAGAATCATGTGAGAGACTGATATATATATATATATATATTCTGTGCCAATGATGTAATTTTAAATGCATATTCTTCCTTGTTCCTTTTGGTATTATTTTGTTAGCAGCACACACACACACACACACACACACACACACACACACACAAACAGATACACTATATTTTCTTCCACATTTATGTAAAGTTTGGGATATTGCAAAAAAGAAATAAAAAATATTTAATTTAATCATTAATTTGTGTATTTATTTATTGTTTGTGATATTCTACTTTTCTTTGCATAAATGAAATTTACAGCATGAATAGATCTTGTTTTTGTTTGTAGGTGTCTAATAGTGACTGTGTCCATCAATCTCTGTGTCTATGTGCTTACATGCGTGCTTTTGTGTGTGTGTGTGTGTGTGTGTGGGTGGGTGGGTGGGTGTGTGTACACTCTCTATATGTGTGGCACATGGCTGGTTGAGCAGATACAGAAACAGAAGCTTGTTTCCTAATTAAAGTAACTGATAAAGGCAGTAGCCCAGTATATCATGCCAGGCAGTGCCAGCCTGCTCAGTGCCTACTGATAGCACTTTAGAGATGAAAGCTCTGTTAAAGACTGTTTAATGTCCCTCTCAAAGACCTGCTTTAGAAAATCCCCCCAGATCACACCATAGAGAACTTTTAATGGGTTCAGGATATTCAGTTCAGGGTCCCAGGAGGAGCAGAGTGAGTCTAAACTACCAGGCTTCATTAGTTTGGTAAAGGGGGACTTGATATGCATAATGTTCTGTGTCTTTATGAGAGTAAACTCTTTTTAAATACTGTCAGAATAGTCTTTGTCATTTGCAACCACTGTATTTATCTTCATTTTGGGGATGCTCTGATATTAAAATTGGCATGTAATGAAAAATCACCATCTTCTAAAGTTTTTTTTTTTTCCTTAATCTGTTTTCGTGTTATTGATCTAATTGTGAATGATTCATTCATGCATATTTTGCCCTTGTAATCAAAATAATTACAACTTTAATTATTACTTTAAAAAAATAATAATAACATGATCTTCCAGTGGAAAAAAAAAAACGTGTGGTGATGTATGCTGGACTTCATTAATGTTTAGAATGTATTCACAAAACATCCCTGAATTGTTTAAAGGAGTCATATGATGCGATTAAAATTTTTCCTTATCTTTGGACTGTTACAAGCTCTTGGTGCATAAAGAAGATCTGTAAAGTTGCAAAGACTAAAGTCTCAAATCCAAAGAGATATTCTTTTTTAAAAGTTAAGAGTCAACCACGCCTACCTAAAACAGCTCGTTCTAACATGCCCACACATGTCTATGTCACGATGTGGGAAGATTTGCATAATGCCTCCCAAATGTTCATGTAAAGAAAGAAGACGTAACTTTTATTCTCGCTGTTGCCACTGCCACCATGCTATTGAGACAATGTGTTTTTCGTTGTGTAAGTGAAACGACTTTGTTTGGCCTTTCAAAAGAGAACACAACTAGAAATCAGTGGTTAAGTTGTATTTACAACACTGTTCCAGAACAGTTCAACCCAAATATTCAGATGTGTGCAGCACATTTTACGGAGGACGAGGACTGTTTCCTGGGAGAGTAGCCTACTATGCTGGTGCCTGTTTCTATAAAGTGGGGCAATTCCAACTTTGCAAGGACAGTCTTGCGCTTCTGACTCACAGCCTGTAAGTACGTTAACATATTTAAAGAATTTGCCACTGATGATTCAAAAGCAAGTTTTGAGCAGTTTAGAGTAGCGCTTGTTGTTTGTCGTTTCTCCGATCAAATGCAGAAATGGTTTTATATTTATGCAGCACGATACGCAACGCAACGCGTAAAAAGACAGTATAAGTCATAATAATCAGTAATTATGTCCCCACTGGATGCTACAAATGCCTCATTTGTAATGGGTTTTATTGTTTTTGACTTGTCGCACCAGGACACACGGCATCACAGTATGGTAAGGGGCGTAACATTTCCATCACATGCTTGAGGCACTCAGCCAATCCCAATGCACTGGATAGCTGGCCAATCAGCGTACACCTCGCTCTTCAGAACAATGAGCTTTGTAAAAATAAATGCGTTTCAGAAAGGCGGGGCACAGAGGAGAAACAATGTGTTTTTGAACCTTAAACCATTTTTTTTTTTTTTTTTTTTTTAAATTGACAAATAAACACACTGCATTACACCAAATACACAAAATTTTTTTTTTTGCAGAGTTATTCCACTTGTCATTTGTTATTTCTGAGAAGTACAACACACTTAAATGCTGTCTGTTTGTCCACTCAGGGCTGGATGTGTCTATGCTGGATGTGTCTATTCAAAATATCATCTTTTATATTCGACAGCAGAAAGAAAGTCATACAGATTTGTTAATTTTTTGATGAACTATCCCTTTTTCACTGAAGAAATCTGTGCACTTAAATACAGATAATATCCAAAGCAGTACTAACTCACTCATTGACAGTGTCAATACTGGTGCAGTGCAGTACATGCCAATTTCACACTCCGTGTGAGAGTGATTAATTCATACTTTAAGGACGTCTTCACAGAATGAGAGCAATTCTTTACACTATTCTTTCAATGAATCATGTGTGAGCTCCAGCCACCACTGAAATAATGATGGTATAATAGCAGCTAACGCAGAATGTCAGATTACCTCATATTTATAAATGTCTACCACAGAGCTATAATCTGCTGTGACAGAGAAACATGTGAGGAGCGCAGCAGCGACTCCTTCCATGTAATGCAACAAATGCAAGATTCCCCTGTTGTGTGTGCGCTGTGAATAACTGTGATAATCACGGGACAATGGCTTCATTTATCAAGCTAACCCAGCAGCCTTGTACAGTGTGATTAAAGTGCTTTGCATTTTCCAGGTTTATTTTAGGTTTTAGGGCAGGAGGAGACAGAAACGTGTATCATGGAAAAGAAGTGGTCAGCAAGGACATAATTAAAAGATAAACTAGCTTCACAAGTCTTCACACCTGTCAGTTTTTGTTTTTATATTTCTATTTTGTATGTTAGTGGCATTGCCTCAGAAAACTGAAAATGAACATTGATTTTATTTTGGTAGTTTTTGTTTCATTTTCAAAAGTTGACTACTGTTTCCAGATGCTTGCTAAATCAGTGCATTAATGTGTATTACTGTATTCCATCGTCTGTCAACCTCCTGATGAATGACTTCCTCTCATTGTCATGGCGACACAGTTACCCATTCAGCTAAATGATGATAGTCTCATTCACCCCGCCAAACAATAGCCATACCAGATGTTAAATATAGGTTTGATGACTGGAGGTAATTTTTCACATGGAAAATAGTGATGTGAAGCTTCTGTAACTGTGTGTTTCCCATGTGTATTAGCTCTTACTGTTGTAAACAAGGGATATGTGATGGATGGAAATGAGCAGATTGAAAAAGAAAAAAAGAGAAAGGGAGGATCAGAGCTACCCTTCCTGTGGGAGGACTGTCATGACCTTGAAGGTATGAGCTGGATGGAGGGATATAAAGAATGGAAGAAGATGAATCACAGCTGGAATACAAGAGGTCAGGGAGAGATTGAAACTGATTCTGCACTGATTATCATAACAGATCCCACCATTTTACCTTTTATTCTTTCTCTCTCACACCTTCACTGCATCTGAGAATGACATTCTTTACAGTATCGCTTTGGGTTGAGGAAGCTGGAAAGAGGTCTCAAGTTCAGGCTCCTTCTGTTCTGCTCATCCACAAGGTGTTTGACCTCTGTCTTTGTTAACTTGGTGATACAATGTTTTAAGTGTAGTCAATCCCAAGATCCAATAAACTAAACATTAGCTTATTTAAAACATACAGAATACATTCTGAAAATAATTGTAACTACACTACATTAAAAATGACTTGAATTTTTAAATTAATAAATTCTTTAAATATTATGTTGTGCAAAATTTATTGGAAAATACTATTAACTTGTAGGTCACAGGTTTTAAGGTTTTTTTTTTATTTATTTTTTTTAAACACTATAAACACTAAATAAATAAATAAATAAAAGTGTACTTCAGATTCAGTGACCTCGATCAACACTAGATTCCACTCAAATTGGTCACCTCTCAGGCTAAGTTGTACAGCACTATGGTAAATTGCATAAAACATTAAAGGGGTCATCGGATGCCCATTTTCCACAAGTTGATATGATTCTTTAGGGTCTTAATGAAAAGTCTGTAACATAGTTTGGTTAAAATTTCTCAATGGTAGTGTAAAAAAACAAAAACACCTTTTTTACCCTGTCAAAAACAGCTCTTTTTAGAGCAAGCCGTTCTGTAGCGTTTTCCTTTAAATGCAAATGAGTTCTGCTGACCCCACCCCTCTCTTCCCAGCAGCTCTCTGAGGGACTGTTTACTTTAACCGCATTCATCATGAAACTTGCTAATTAGCACATTATTAGGAAAGGCGATTTGCAAAGATTCATTAAAAAACCTACTCACTTCTGTTGGTGAAGCTGGTTCACGAATGATTTGCGCAAACATAGACGCATTTATGTAGAAAGGGGGCAGATTCCCTTCACAAACAAATGTAATCCACTGCATCTTCAGCGGCTCAGATGTCGGGAGTAAATGACGACTATGTTCAATAATGTTCAATAATGTAATTACATCCAACAACAAAACATCTCAATCTTTTCAAAAAAAAAAAAAAAAAAAAAAAAAACACACTGGGTGGATTTTTATCATTATAGGGTGGTTGTGTGCGCACACTGCCAACACACATTTCAGTTCAAACAACTTGTAAAGTGCATGTAGCATCCAATGACACCTTTAAACAGAAATGAATGCCATTTTCACCTCCATACATGGCTATGTGTCTTTCTATGGTTTAACAGAAGCTTTAATAGACTTTAATTACATCATCAGACTCCCATAAATACAGAAATAGATGTTGATATATACTGTAGTGGGGGGAAGGCTGTTTCCTCTAACAGACTCAGATTCAGTCCTTGATTGATTGGAGGTGTTTCATAGTTTTCAAACAGTGATTGTGTAATTTAGAATATTTAAGAATATGAATGTATACAAAGGTTTATAATCAACTTTATTTACAGGAGGCTGTAATTACAGTGGCAGTAAATGGCATGTATTAAAAATTACAACTATTTTTAAAATAGTTTTTTGTTGTGTGTAGTTTCATGGAAAAGTCATATATATATATATATATATATATATATATATATATATATATATATATATATATATATATATATATATATATTTTATTGCAGTGAGGTCTTCAAACATTGTCATTTGGACTCTATGGGAAAACAAATGTGTGAAATCAATAATCTATCCATATGCTGTAATTAAAGTGGCACTAGATGACAGGTTTTACTGCTGTTTTCAATTTTTTTTTTTAAGTGAAAAGGGGCATAACAGCAGTTATGTGGTTTGTTTATTTTTGCATTCAATAGAAATTCGAAAAGTGACAAGCATGCTCTGTAAATGCTGACACACACACACAAGCATAAGACAAATGCGTACACATGGCTTTGTCTCAACAAGTATACAGAGCTGTTGCAGTTGTTAAATAATACTAAAACAGTCTATTTCTTCATCAGATTTCTAAGGCCAATCTATTTACAGGACCCAAATGTTCTGCTCAACACCCAGAAAATGTGGCTCTCTTTCCTGGCAATATTTTGTCTTACTAGGAAGAAACAGTCATGAATGCTTCCCATATAGAGAATTATAAGGAACTGTGTGTGAGAGAGACCCCCTTCTTCTTCTTCTGTAAAGTTGAGATTGAGCCTACCTCTCAGTGAGTTCAAGCTAATACATTAATTACCTCTTTCTGTCTTTTTCCGTCTCTCTGAAGTGATGGAAGCATTCGCGGGCTGCAGGGCTGAGAGACAGACAGATTGCAGTAGTGATAATGGGCTGGATGAATGTGTGAGCCGCTGCTAATCACCTTTATCCCAAACTCCCCCCAAAGCTGATAGAGCTGTTCAACTGCCCTGACTGTGGCCTGCAAGATGGATGGCACACAAGCTGCTGTCAGTACAGACCAAACACACTCACACACACACGACTGTCTTGACAAGGAGAGGAAAAGAAGAAGATATGGGTGAGGCTAAGACATGAGCATTTTAAAATTATTGTACACAAATTTGCACACTGAAACAATAGTATGGTTATGCCCCCATTCACATTAAAATAAGATTGCTCTCCTGCCATCCTTTCCTCTGCTTTTACTATAATGTCTTTCTCTGTTTCTGTTTGTTTCTTTGTTCTCCGTATTCTCAATGGTCTATAGCTTTTGACATACGTGCAATTCATCAAATTACAGGGTGGCAGGCAAACGCTACAGGAAAAAATAACACGAGAGAAAGATTTTTATTTTTAATGCACATAAAATGTTTGTTTTTACACATTTATTTTATTGTTCAATTTTGACCATTTTATTCTAAATTTTATTTCATTTTATTATATATTCATATAGCAACCAATCAAATTATTTATTTAATTATTTATTTATTTTAACTTCTCAAAATCTTCAGAGCTGGCCTGTAGAACTGCGCTTTGAAGAAGACCAGGTGTAGATGGAGAACTGTGTTAATTCACATAAACAACACACACACACACACACACACACACACACACACACACACACACACACACACACACACACACACACACACACACACACACACACACACACACACACACACACAGTTACTTCAGACTGGAAAATGAGATTTCATAGGCTGTTAATACTGTTCAATTGGCACAGGTTTTCATCTTTCAACACAACTGTGTTCATAAAGAAGAAGTACAGAACAACGAATGTGTTTCTGCTTGTACAATATGAGTAATGGCTATTTCATGCTTAATATGCGTTAAACAGGGTCAGCAAATTAAACTAGCCCCCAGAAACCTCTCTATTTTTATTTATGATTGAAAAGAGTCTTTATCAGTTCCATCACAGCGAAAAGCAAATCTGTTTATTTTTATTTGTCAAAATGCACCATGCTAGAAATGAAGTAGATTGGTCATTACCCTGATTTCCAGAGGGGTTTCCAAGGGTTTCCATAGTGTTGGTAGAGTGTTAATTGCTTCTCTCTATGTTTCATATGCTCACATGCCTCCCTGTTTAATAGCCCGGTATTAGCACTGTGACTTGTGCTGTTTAGCTGCTCTGTGTCTGGAGTTCAGCGAGCCGGTTTTAATTAATGGAAGGTCAACACCTCAGTACACACAGACATAGGTATAAGGTACCTGTAGCACACTGAGGGAATCAATGACCGTTATTTAATACACACACACACATGCATGTTTGTTTTTGTGAATTGTGGGGACATTCCATAGGCATAATGGTTTTTATACTGTACAAACTGTATGTGCTATTGCCCTACACCAACCCTACACCTAACCCTACCCCTTACAGGAAACTTTGTGCATTTTTTTAAATCTCAAAAAAACTCATTCTGTATGGTTTATAAGCGTTTTGAAAAATGGGGACATTGGTTATGTCCTCATAAGTCACCCGTAATACCTGTGTCATACCCATGTCATTATACAAATTCTGTCCTGATATGTCACAAAAACACGCACACACACACACACACACACACACACACACACATATACACACACACACACACACACACACACAAGTATCCTTCTGCTGTATAGAACATAACACAGCACATTCTCTGAGGGTCTTTAGAGAAAGAAAACCTCTTTTAGGCAATCTCTGAAACCAAGCTCTAATCCATACTGTTAGTAACAAATGGCCCAAAATGAAAGCCCATTAGCCCCTGAAACAGGCTCTCTCTGTTTACCTTCTTTCTTTCTCTCTGTGAAAAAGGCTTATTCTGGCTCTTTTTTCTCATTTCGCCCTCATTTTTTACTGTTTGGGCTTGTTTTGTCATTTCAAAGAGACTTCTAAAAATGGCCACCACGGTTCCCTTTGTAGACGAGAGCCAGCTACCCGTTCTGGCAGTGAGTGAGCGAGCCCCATCACCCCTGTACAGCCCAGTGTCCTCTCTTTCCTGCTCTTTCATCAGCTCAGAGGAAGAATTCCAGCTATGATGACGGCTTCACAAATGTCCCCAACTCTTCTTCTATCACTTCCACTATAAATAGGCTGGGATCAAGAATTCCACACATACCTTTACTCACCTTTTGAAGACTGATGGGACAAATCCTTTGTGTCATTAATCTCTTAGAGAGCAACCCTGGCAAGAGGTTTTACATTGCAGTTTTCTGCCACCTGTGTTCCACCCAGGTCAGACAGAAGCTTGTCAACCAAACTGTTAACACACTGTTCCTCGTGTCCAACACATAATTGGGCCCTAAAACACAAACATCCATGCATCTGAAAGTGCCCCCACCTGGGCTACACACTAACAGGAGCTGTTCTGGCTGTCATCTCACCTGCCTCTCTTTTTGCATGTTTTCACCATTTGATGTGGTTTTAAATGTAGCACTGTAGGGCTGTATAAAAGTTTAACGCCGCAGCTAGGTCACTTCTTCTTGGGCGTGCATTGTGGTTTTTACAGTTCTCCTATTAGTCAGCTCAGTGAGGGAAAATTTCACTGCAGCTTTTCATTGATTTATGTCAATGGCCATTAGGCTGCTGTTGCAGTTTTAGTTTTAATAGGAACTTACACCCAGCTGGTGTGGTGGTAAATGACCTGAGGTTATTAATTTGATGATTAATTAGGAAAGTTTGTTTCTTGTAAAGTGGCAGCGCTTCCTTAAGCTGCCCTGTAAAGTTTTATTGGAGCATACAGTTGACCTGTGATTGGAAATGTGTGTTTGAGGCACAATGACTCACCATCTCAGCTCCTGAATGCTGTTAATTTTATTTCTGTCCAATAAAAAGCAGCAAGGGTCGGACAATCTTTTACCCTGAGGCCGAATCTCGTGTGTGTGTGTGTGTGTGTGTGTGTGTGTGTGTGTGTGTGTGCATGCATGTAAAAACTCTGCACATATTCACACACACACAAACGTGTACAGTGTAATTCCCTGCTGTTCAAAAATTGCTGAAGTGAACAGGGAAACAGCTCTGACTTTTTGACTTTCAAAAAGCTGTATGAAGTCCATTTGTGTGTGTGTGTGTGTGTATATATATATATGTATATATATATATATACATATATATATATATGCGGTGTGTTTTTTATTTTTTTTAACTTTCGTCTTACGTGGTTAATTTACCTAGGGATACACCAATATTAAAATTTTGGCCTATACTGATAAACTGATAATTATTATAATCACATAAGGTCAGATAAATGCTAAATGCCTAATATTAGAATTTATAATGTTATAAATGGCAATATTAAAAAATCTATACTGTTTTTTTTTTTCTAAAGAAATAAAAAGTACACACTAAACACTGTGAATTTAGGCATCACATTATAATGCATAGTAAGAAAATTTATATTCATTATGAGATTCGCTAATGATTAACACTGTTAATGAGTTATTGATGTTTTTAAATATTAACTTTAAAGGGGTCATATGACGTTACTAAAAAGAACATTATTTTGTGTATTTGGTGTAATGCAATGTTTTTATGTGGTTTAAGGTAAAAAAAAAAAAAAAAAAACATTATTTTCCACATAATATACATTATTGTTTCTCCTCTATAGCGCTCATCGTTCTGAAAAGTGAGGTGTGCTCTGATTGGCCAGCTATCCAGTGCGTTGTGATTGGCCGAATACCTCAAGCGTGTGCTACGTCACTTAACATATTGGAGACAACACCAATAAAACCCATTACAAACGAGGCATTTGTTGCATGCAGTGAAGACATAAATACTGATTATAATGACTTATACTGTCTTCTTACGCGTTGCATTGCATATCGCGCTGCATAAACATAAAACCAGTGGTGGGCCGTCAGGGCCAGCAGGGCCTTGTCTGCTTGCCCTATAAAAAATAAAATTGTGGATTTTTTTATTATTATTTTTATTATTTAGGTATCATATTCATTTGTGTAATTTCCACAAAATGGCCTATGATTAGTTTCATTGAGGTTGAACTGGAATATCCTACATAAAATAAAAAAGTCTGCGGCCAGCACATAGACTGTAATACACAGGGCCAGCACTACAGATAGTGCTTCCCTTTTGTTCAAAGACGTCGAATCTGATTTGTAACAAGCATTAGTGACAGAATCATCAGCCAATCAAATTTTGACTTTCCATGAAAGCACACCCTCTGGGACCAGCTACGTGCCCAGTGCTTCCCCCAGCTAGGGTTGCCAGGTTTTCTCGACAAAACCCACTAAATCGTGTTTTGAGGTGTCCACCGTTAAAAATCACATTCCAGGAGTTAAATACACGTTTTTGGTGGGGTTCTCCTGGTAAAATTCACATTCCAGGGGCTAAATATCACATCACTGAGGTCGCTTCAACCAGCAGACATGAAAAACAACCCGCGGCAACTTTGTTAAAGTAGCCCAATTTGGCAACACTGCGTCCAGCGTTTAGTTGGGAATTTTAGTTGGGAAGATCTTGTTGCCGATCTGCCTTTTTCAAGGTGCTCTTTTGCATACAAAAGAGGAATAACTGAAGGATAAACTACTTAAACTTATTTCCTAACAACGGTTTTGTGCGCCATTTCAAATATTGCATCTATGAGTGGCTAACAGCTAGCACCGAGCACAACAAGTTATTTGGCCATGTTTATTATTCTTTTTTTTATATGAGTAAAGGGACATGGAATGACAGATGCACGGAGTTTATTTACAAGTGACAGTTAAGTGCTTTATTATTGACGAGTATTGATTCATGCACATTGTTATGGAGGTGTACATTTTGTTTGAAAATGCTGTGTCGTGGTGTGTGGATGTCCAGCATTTGTACAGTTTTGCTGCTGTGGGCGTGTCGTCATTTTATAGTGACATGAATGTTCATAGTGAACCTTGTATTGGTGGATTACTTTTACTGATCCATGTATGGAAAATTTACTCTGAATTTAACCCACCCCCATCAAGTCTACTGTTGAAATTGTTGATCAGCTGTCATTGTCATTGAGAGCCTATGTGCGGCATAATATGCTAATTATATGCATATGGCTGCGTTATCTCTTACAGAGATGTGTAAGATAGATGTGTAAGGGTATGTAGTTTACAGTTCCTTACTGAAGACCCTGATTGAAACCTCATGGTACGTTACTGCATAAAACCATGTCTGCATTTGTGATTGGAGAAATGACAAACAACAAGTGCTACTTTGCACTGCCCAAAACTTGCGTTTGAATCATCAGTGGCAAATTATTTCAATATGTAAACATACTTACAGACTGTGAGTCAGAAGCGCCAGACTGTCCTTGCAAAGTTGAAACTGCCCGACTTTATAGAAACAGGCTTTGTGCACAGCCTTCCCAGGATCAAGAAACAGTCCTTCGTAAAATGCGCTGCACACATCTGAATATTTGGGTTGAACTGTTCTGGAACAGTGTTGTAAATACAACTTAACCACTGATTTCTAGTGTCCTCTTTTGGAAGACCAAAGAAAGTAGTATCGCTTTCACAACGAAACACACAGCGTCTCCACAACATGGCGGCGGCGGCAACAGCGAGAATAAAAGTTATGCCTTATTTCTTTGCGTGAACATTTGGGCGGCATTATGTAAATCTTCCCACATCGTGATGTAGGCATGTGGGGGGGGGGGGTTTAGAATGAGCCGTTTTAGTGGGGTGTGGTTGACTCTTAACTTTTATAAAGAATATCTCTTTGGATCTGAGACTTTAGTCTTTGCAACTTTACAGATCTTCTTTATGCACCAAGAGCTTGTAACACTCCAAAGAGAAAGGAACAATTGAAATCGCATCATATGACCCCTTTAAGTGAGCATTAGGTGATGGAAAGTAATTTAAATGTAAATATGGTACAGACATATTGTGCATCTCTAAATTTGTGATTGCTTTGTTTTAATTTTGTTTATTTTAACAAACCTCTGCAGTAAAATTAGGCATTTGTTCATTCATTCATACATGCTCTCTCTGTCTCTCCCTCTTCCTATCAGTATGTGTATGTGTGTGTGTGTGTGTGTGTGTGTATGTGTGTGTGTGTGTGTGTGTGTTTACAGAAAGTAAATTTGTGGCACAGAAAGTCAGAGAAGGAAAGGACCCTGTGCGTTGTCTTGATTACCTCCCCTAGTGAACCCTCACTGTGAAACCACTTTAAAGATAAATACCCAAGTGATGTTTTCAAACTGTGGTCGCCTCGGTGCAGAGTTGAAACAATATCAGTGAGGTAAGGGAAATGAGAGTTGAATGGCACTGTTTACAGTTGTTAGCTGTTCACACATAACCAGCAAATTCCAACATAAACATCCACTCAGGGCATGTAAAAGCAGAAACTATTAATAAGCCCTTTTATCCTTGCTTGAGACTGTCTACGTGGCCCCCCGAGAAAAGGCTAATCTGGCCCTCATTTTTGTTTCATTCTTATTCTTCGTCTCTCCCACACAACCCTCCCTCAATTCAGGGTTAATGACTCTCATCCTTTTTCCCCCTCCTTACAGTAGACCAACAATCCATGACCTCAAAATACCCTTAATGTTATGAGTATTTCACATTTGCATGGTCATGGTACCTGCATTTCATGCCATATTACAAATGCATGTGACACAAAAGTTATCAGGTTCAAGAACAGGTCTTTTCATGAGCAGGATACTTTGCAGTGCTCTGTGTATTTGCATACACACTTCAAGAAACCGCTTTCATGTCAAAGCCAAGAGCAGAGAGTCTTCCACTTGAGGACCACTATCACTAGTCATCCTCCTTCAGGTTTCAAGAACGCAGCGTGTGAGAGTTTGGGTGTTGTTAGCTTTACATTATTTCTCCATGAAATAACATCTGAGGACATCCTTTACCCACTGATGTACAATAATATGACAGCATATGGCTATTGTTTATACAACCTGAGCAATAATTCAACCCTTGAACTTCAAACCAAGGCCCTGTTTTCCCTTTTCTTCTTCAACCGGAGCTGATGGGAGTTGACAGATCTCTTTTACCCTGCACTCGGTGTGATTGAGAGTGAAGTATAAAGAGAAGATGGCGGCAATAAACACCATGCTTTTTTTTTCTCCCTTCTTCCCTTTTTCATCTTTTGTTCTTTTACACTAATGTTTTTGTTCATGTCTCAAGGTTTTTTCACCACATCCTCCTCTGATTCCAGGTCTGGATGCCTCTTCAGTCCACTGGCATGTAGCAGATGGTTGCCCAGTTTGTGGTCTCCTCTCCTCACACTCTCATCTCCCTATCAAATCATGGCACCCCGATCACATGACCTCAAACAGCGTCATGTGATCTGGAGCAGTCTGTCCCTTTCTCATTAAGAAATATTTACTGATTCTAAACAGTGTCCAGTGGTTTAACAACCAGTTGACTTTTCTTCACTCGCTTACTTTCTTAAATTTAATTAGCAGTTTGTCTGTGAAACTGTCTGTTCTTTATAACATATCTGTATTTGATTATTACAGTTGATAAATAAAATATTACAACATGGGATTTCATTTCAGAGCAGTCACAATATGTTTTTGCCATACTAGACCATAGAAGGATCATTTATCAAATCCCTCAGGATGTTAGCAACATCGCTTTTTGTTTAACAAATCAATATTTCATGGTCAAAAAATTCTTCCAGCACATATATGGGCAAACTTTAGATCAGAAACAGACCAAGGCGAGCCTACAAAGTAGAGTGGACAGCAGGGCAGAATGAGAGATCATATCCCCACTAGAGTTCTGCAAACGAGGGATGGAAAGAGAGAGAAGTAATATCCCTTTCACAGGGTGGAAGTTGGGCTGGGAGGGAAATGGCAGCTCCCAGGGAAAGCCAACAACTGGCCATCATTCTGACCGCTTGTCCTCATCAATCACTCGCATTTGTTGACCAAGCAACATGATGTCACTATTCATTTCATGCATTCCTCTAATGTGGACCCAGGGGGAGTCCACTATTCTCTGTGGGTATTTCCTGCTTCATTGCATTCTGGGATATGTCTGTTTCCTTCAAGAAGATAATTTAGCTTTTGAAAATTTGCTCTCTGTCTCTCTCTCTCTATCTCTCTCTCTCTCCCTCCCTTCCTTTATTTGTGTTTCCTTACTTTTTTTTCTTTCTCTATAACTCTGGCAATTTTCACTCTCTCTTTTTAACAAAAAATCAAAATGGAAAAATAATTTGGTGTGTTCTTCTTCTTCTTCAAAAAATAGTTTGGCTTCATAATCTTTAATAAATATCTAGATAAAGGATTTATTGATTGATTGATTGATTGATTGATTTTACTTAGATGTACGTCACAATATGGATGAAAAAATGTAACATCTTTTGTCACATCTCAACTTTAAGTTTTATTTACAGCATGTTGACTAAATGAATTTTTGCTTTACACGTGCACAAATTTTTTTTAACACCAAATCAACCCCCCCCCCATTTAATATCTTGTTTTTTCTGTAAATACTCCACATTTTGTAAGTAAAATGGGTTTCAAATGATAATACCTGACTACTTCACATTGTGGGGTTTACCTAAAGCTGCTTTTCATCCTCTTCTCTTATTTTAGTTGTAGTCTGCAGGCTTTCAGCTGGTTTGAGCAAGACCGTCTAATGGTTGCTGCTTATTTGTGGAAGGATGTGGCGTGCTGAAATGGCCTTTTGATCAAATCTGACTTCTCCTGCTGTAGGCTGTGATCAGTACTCCTGTGTCTCATTGAAAGAATGGTGTCAGCGTGTTGACAAGCCGCTGATAAGTCAGTAGCTTCTAAAGAAAAATGTTTAAAGGCAGATAAATGCCTAAGGACTTAAACTGTCTGTCTTTGCATACTGATTGTAGTTTATTTTTAGTGATTATGAAAACCTGGTTTAATAAGGCTTAGGGGATGTTGGTTTTAGTAGTCATACATAAAAGGGGCCTTTGTGCGTGATCACTGTGCACGAGTAGCGCATGTTATCTCCCCTGACTTTTGTGAAGCCATATTTACTGTCTACATTTATTTCTGTCACTTCCTCTGACTTTGTGCATCTCAGGTTAAACCTGGTCAGGGTCTTCTAGTGAATTATTACGATTCTTACTCCGTTGTGTTCCCTCTCTCGCGTTCGCTTTCTTTTCACTTCAGTATTGAGTTGATTGGATTGGGGTTAGCTTAGAGGTCAGGTTGAGCTTTGGCTTCTACAGCTCTGTTCTTTGAAGTGATGCCAGGTTGAAGTGAACAAGCCTCTCCTCTTGCAGGTGAGCCGCCCATGCTTTTACAGCCAATCCTGGGTCAGCGGTGGGCAGATGGCCCGCTCGCCTCTATCCATACGTTATTATTTTATAGTTTGGTTCTGCATTCCTCCCGCTCAGCCTGTGGTAGACGCAGACCCTTCTGTCTTATTGCTTACACATGTCTACTCCTCCTCGCCTCAGCAGGAACAGACAAAACAGAAGGGGGAGGAGGAGGAGGGAGCAGCCTGGCCAAACTTTCCCCCCACCTTGAACTAATCGAGAAGAGGCAGGAGAGCTATAGCAAGGCAGGCCTGTGCCAGTGGGGTTTCAATTTGTAGAGGCATAAACAGATACTAAAGACAGAGTAATGGAGGAGTGATTTATCAAGACAGTTCACATCAAATTATCACAGCGCCCCCCTGCTGCCTGGCCCTGTAATGGCCCTGGTGAGAGGGCAGGGCCAATCTCAAGAGAGAAAACGTGAGAGATGTGGCGTGGTCACAGTTCGTTACCGAGCGCCCAAACATGTGTCCTACTCTCTGTTTCTAATCCAACCGTGACACTCACGACCAACCCATCTATGGGAAAATGAGACGTGCCTGTGAGAGAGACAGAGAGCACAAAGAACAGACGTCATCAAGCTTCTTAAACATTTTAAAGTGTAATTTTCTCAACAACTAAAAAAATCCTATTTTATCCTGTCTACTTAATCATGTCCCTGGGAAAAGTTTGACTGTATCCCTAAAAGTGTTTGGGTCAGACATGTAAGGCAATTCTTCTTCAAATAAACGTATTATTTCTTCGCTGAGAAGTCATGTTTCATTTTTCCCTTTTTGCCAGAACACAGTTATGCCTTTGATCTTTTCCAGCATCAGCCAACACATGGATAACACATCGCTTAAAAGATAAAGGTAAGAAATATGTTTTGTGATGATGTCATCTGGTTGCCTGGGACTGGGGCAAGCGTCTGTCCTGGTCTGCATTAGCGTACGTGAGTGGATGTGAAAATGTTGAGTTTGTATGAGGTACTATGTAGATGCACCCTGGGACTACTGATGTTTGATCCGTAAGTGAAATCAATTACACATTGTCCAAAAGTTAGATCCTCTCTGTAGGAACTTAATCGCATCAGCTCCTGCTCGACAAAGTTTAAGATTTGTCTCTTGTTCCTGTTCCTGGCATGTGCATCTAACTATGTCTCTCTCTCTTTCTCTCTTGCATTTTGATACATTTGTACACTCTTTACAATTCAGCAGAGAGCCATTCATCATCATTTGACTATGTATCTGTCCCATTCTGCTTTCTTTGATCAGGCTATGCTTAACGTCACACATCTGCTCCTTGTTTAAAGGCCAGTAATGCCGTAGCTCAAACGCTATAGCTAGCATAACCCAAGAACAGCTTTACTGGACACTGTGTTCCTCTTGTAATTCTTTCAAGCTCTTAGCTGAAATGGTCCAAGAAACTAAGGAGTTGGAAGCTTAGAATGATTTTTCCCTCCAGATGTGTCAATTTAATGTTTATTCTTCTAAAGAATAGTACTGTTTAAAGCTACTAAGTAGCGTGGCTAAACTGATCCAGGCTCATTCTCTGCTCATTGACAAATGACATCTAGGATTATCTACTAAATGACAGTATCTGTGACATCAGCGATTCCTCGTCGTTTTAAAACACTAGTGACAGCTTGCGTATATACTATATAAAAGAAATATAAAATGTTATTTTAATGATTTTTAATATATATATATATATATATATATATATATATATATTGTTTAATAGATATAACATTGTTTATGTACACAATTGCCATCAAAAGTTTGTGGTCAGTAAGAGAGAGAGAGAGAGAGAGAGAGATAGAGAGAGAGAGTATGTGTGTTCTCTAACCCGCTGGCCCAGTGCTCTGTCTCCACCCCTTCTTCTTCTAATCAGCCATAATCAAAAGTGAAATGCGTTTTTCTAAGGAAGTAGCTGGAAAATTTCACAATCTGCATTTTCTCAGACCAAACTGATTAGAGAAACATTATCCTGCTCTTGCAGTCACTTCCAATCTACCTTTCATCTGTCTGCAAAATCGCCTAATTATTTAAGCAGAGACCTCACGATGCAGTTTTATTAAAGGATGAAACACATGGCATGACATTTCTGCCTAGATTTCTGCATGATATCTTTTGTAATGTGCTATGCTCCTTTTCAGGGAAAATGAAGAGGAAAGGAGAGTGAGAGAGAGAGAGAGAGAGAGAGAGTAACACAGTTTGTGCTTTTTTAAGAATTTGCAATCTGTCCAGACTGACAAAATAATGTCTGTGTAATATGTAATATCTGTAAGTCTCTTTGGTTTGTATGAGTATCTGTCTGTGTGTGTGGATGTGTGAGTCTGTATGTGTGAAAGGTAATCGGTTACACTATATAGCTTTTAGCAGTGTGTTTCCCAGGGGAATATGTGAGAAGTTGAGTCTAGTTATTGAGGGGTCATGATTGCAATAGGGCTTCAGTGGCTCTCTTTGACCTACACTATATACTTATACACAAGAGTCGACTTCCTGCTTTAGGGCACCAAGCACTATATTGAGTATTGACTATATGTCAGGAATGTGCTCCCTCTTGCCAAATATTCCCTCAATAAAGACGTGTGAGGTAAAGAGTTTGGACAAAAGCTAAGAAACCTTCAAAATCAATAATGTTCCACCGTGTGCTTAGGTGGATTTGACATGTATAATTACAACAGTAATTGTTTTGGTGGTTAATTAAAATTACAATATTATTTGATGATTTGATTTGTATTATTTTGTCCTGTATTGGAGAGTCCAGTGTCCTCAGGTGAAATATGTGTCTGTGGTTTAAACCCCATCAATTCAAACATCAAAAGAAAACAAGCAATCAGCACTCTTTAGAAATGTGTCCTTTTCTCAAAGGGTCCACTTGGGGCCAGGTTAAGAGATATCATTTTCACTCTAATAGTCGTCTGGATTGAGTGAGTTTTGACTGAATTATCGGCCCACTAGCAGCTAAAAGAAAGGAAGAAAGCAAAGGAGAGAGAAAGGGGCTGGGGGAGAGGAGGGGGCAGGCTTTGAACCTGCCGCAGGGTCTGGCCTTCTCAGCCACTCAGACGATAAGAATCCTTAGCTTGACTGAGGGAGTGGTATTTCTTTCATCTCTTTCTTTCTTTCTCTCCCTCTCTCTACGCCTGGGGTGATTGTGTCGCTCGTTCTGTTATCGTAGGTGACTGTGTTGAATCATCATGCTTATTTGTACCTGACACCCGATCCACAAATAAAGCAGCTTTGGAAATGGTCTTTAAAGCGAGAGGGACATTCCTGAGTCTGGCCAGGGGGCAGAATCTTGAACCCAGAGGGTCAGTCGAGCCTTGCAAGCAAGAAGGGTCATGACCTCTGCAAGAGTAAGAACACTTCCACTTTTGAAATATATTTGTTTGGCGGGAGTAAGTACTGCGTTAGATATTCACCCTTAATAAAAGTCCATTATTGCAAAGATACACATTTTGTATGAGCCCCTCTCCCCCCCTTTTTTAATAATTGCATTTCAACAAGCTTTATAATAGGTTGTCATCACTTTTAGTAGGGGTCAGAAGTTTGGAATAATTAAAAATGTTTTTTTCATGTTTTTAAAATAAGTCTCTTATGCTTACCAAGGCTGCATTTATTTGTTTAATGCAGTACAAACGGTAATATAATGGAATATATTTACAATTTTATTATAAAATAAATCTGAATTTTCAGCAGTCATTACTCCATTATTCAGTCACACGAGCCTTCGAATGCAGGGATCCATAAAACTGACCAAAAGTGATAGTAAACATATTTATAATATTAAAAGATTACTATTTCAGATAAATGCTGTTCTTTTGAACTTTCTAACATCAAAGAATGTATCAAGAACAATTATTAATATTTGAGAACCAATAATGATTGATAATGATTAAGCACCGAATCAGAATATTATAATGACTTCTGAAGAATCATGTGACACTGAAGACTGGAGTAATGGCAGCTGAAAAGCTACAGTAATAAATTGCATTTTAAAAATATTATTATAGAAAACAGTTACTTAAAATTGTAATAATATTTCACAATATTACTGTTTTTACTGTATTTTTGATCAAATAAATGTAGCCTTGGTGAGCGTAAGAGACTTCTTTCAAAAATAAAGAAAATCTTTTGACTGTTAGTGTAATTTATTAATAAATAATAATTATATTAAATACATTACAATTATAATTGTAATATTATTATTTATGATATTTATTATTAATAAGATTTATTAATAATTATTTTAAATGAATGCATACTTACAACATCACTTTTTTTGTCATTACTGCAAATACCACAACATACCTCAATTTTATCCCTCCCTCTCTCTCTCTCTCTCTCTCTCTCTCTCTCTTTGAGTTTTGAGTTCTCAAAGAAGCCAAAGAAAGTTATGTAACTCAGCAGAAGTCATAAGAAAACAGTAATAATTACTTCTTTTGGACTTAACATTAAGTGTGCAAAATATCTCGTTCCTTTTCACTGTTACTCTCTATTGCACTCTGTCTGTCCGTTTGTCGATTCATATATTGCTTTAGTGCCATGGCATACTTAAGTAAATATTCTCAAAGCATTGTACATAGCAAAATAAAAACAAACAAAACAAAAATACATATAAAATACACCCACATATACCGTGTGTGTGTGTGTGTGTGTGTGTATATATATATATATATATATATATATATATATATAAACATTAATGATACTACTGATGCAGATGTGTTAACTCATTACCTCTTAGTTTGTGGCACTTATAAATGTGATGTGTTACTAAAGAGGAAGTAGGTCCTTCACCAAGTAATATTCCCAATTTTTCATTTCCATGGAGTGACCGGAACTCAGGAATAATCGACTATACTTGAGTGTACAGTGAGTCTGTTTAAGGATGTGTATTTGTTTGAGTGGAGGAGGAAGTGTTCCTCCGGCTCAAGTGCTCCTGATCTACATTCATTACAGATTCGCTCTTCTTTAGGTAACCACGTCTTTTTATGTTGTCCTCTTTCTATGGTCAGCTGGTGGTCACTAAGTCTGTACTTGGTCTGTAAATGTCTGTGTGTTACAGTCATGGCCAAAAATATCGGCACCCTTGGTAAATATGATCAAAGAAAGCTGTAAAAAATTCATCTGCATTGTTAATCCTTTTGATCTTTTATTTTAAAAAAATTCACAAAAATCTGACCTTTCATTGGATAATAAGAATTTAAAATGGGGGGGGGGATTTAAAATGTAAAAATCTCATTATGAAATAAATATTTTTCTCAAGTTGGACACAATTATTGACAACCCTAGAAATTATTGAATAAAATATCTCTGAAATGTATTCCCATTCATATTTACAATTTTTAGCATGCCAGGCAGGGTGATTATGAACATGAAATTATCCAGCCATGACTTCCTGATTACAAAAATATAAATAGTAGGGAAAACAAAGGCCTAATTCCCTTAATCATCCATCACAATGAGAAAAACCAAAGAATATATTTCTGATGTGCAGCAAAAGATTATTGAGCTCCACAAATTAGCAAAGTGGGTTTTTACACATGGCTAGAGCAGTGAAAATTCCCATTTCCACCATCAGGGCAATAATTAAGAATTACCAATCAACATAAAAATGTTACGAAACTGCCTAGAAGAGGACGTGTGTCTATATTGTCCTAATGCATGCTGAGGAGGAGAGTTTAAGTGGTTAAAGACTCTCCAAGGACCACAGCTGGAGAATTGCAGAAAATAGTTGAGTCTCAGGGTCAGAAAACCTTAAAAACAGCACCTACATCCCCACATGTTGTTTGGGAGGGTTTCAAGAAACATTCTCATCCAAAAACAAACTCCAGCATATTCAGTTATCAGACACGACTGGAATTTCAAATGGGACTGGCTTCTATGGTCAGATGTACCAAAAAAAAAAAAAAAAAAAAAAAAGCTTTTTAGCAACAAACACTCAAGATGGGTTTGGTGAACACAGGGATAAAAAGTACCCCATGTACAATGAAATATACTGCTGTATTTTTGATGATGTGGGCCCATATTTTTTGCTGGAGGTCCTGGACATCTTGTTTAGACACATGGCATCTTTGATTCTATCAAATACCAACAGATAAAAAAAATCGATAAGTGACTGGGCCATTTTTGGATCTTCCAACAGTACAATAATCCAAACTCAAACCTCAAAAACAACACAAAAATGGGCCACTGAGCACCAAGCTTCTTCTATGGCCATTCCAGTCCTCTGACCCTATAGAAAATGAGTGTGGTGAACTGAAGAGGAGAAGCACCATCATGGAGCTGGGAATCTAAAGGGTCTGGAGTGATTCTGGATGAAGGAATGGTCTCTGATCTCTTGTCAGGTGATCTCTAACCTCATCAGGCATTATAGGGAGAACATTTAGAGCTGTTAAACTGGCAAATGGAGGTTTCAAAAAGTATTGAATAAAAGGGTGCCGTTAATTGTGGCCAATGTGTATTAGAGAAAAGGTTAGATTTTTGTGATTTTTTTTTTTTAAATAAAAGATCAAAAGGATTAACAATGCAGATGAATTTTCACAGCCTCCTTTGATCATATTTACCAAGGGTGCCGATATTTTTGGCCATGACTGTATATTCTCTGTTTTCTCCCTCTCCCTCTCTGCCTTCTACATTGTTTCAATGTTAAAGGAAAAGAGAAATCACATTTCCATCAGGTTAAATTGGGCTAGGCAGTGTTATCAGTCGGGGAGGGCTGGCTCTGACAGGAGCCTCTATGGAGTGATTAATAGCTGCTGGGCTGAGGCCAGGCTTTTTCTGCCTGCAATGAGGAGCTGGCTGGAGGGCAGGCCTGATAAGCACTGCACTTATTACCCCAGAGAAGCCTTGAGTAGGCCACTTTAGCTGGCCTAGAAGAGAGGGGGCCTTACTGTGACACACTAGTTCACTATATGACTAATTGTAACATTCCATATTTACCTCATGAATGGTCAGATTGGCCCAGTTTAACAGAGGACCGCCACAGTGGGTGAATGCTGTAGCACTGCTGCACAGCCACTTTAGTAGCTGTTTGTTCACGTTTGTCCACTGGTAGCCATCAATAATATTTCTGATTAGATATTTACAGTGCCTCTGGACAAACAAACCCTCTGCAGACATGTTTTGGTAATCTGTGAAGAATTGGTGATTCCTGGTGTTGCCCAGAGCACCTGCCTGCAATAGTACTTTTTACACTGTTTTTATAAGTTTTGTTGTTTTTATGAATGAACATTGTTTTTGTTGTTTTCCCAAAAGTCTATTATCAATATGGAGAAAAGACTCATATATGAAGCAACTGTCTGTACTGCCTGTAGGAGTTGCTGATGGAGCTAATGGAGTCATACTGGAGGAAAACTGTTTTCTTATGCTTGAGGGCAACACTACAAATATGTGGACTTTGCCAGCAACCAGAGCACAACTTATTTTACAGAAAAATCATTCTTTCAGCAGATGACAGTCAACATTAGGACCATGAGGAACTAAATGGAGAAGACTATTGATGTTGAGCTGTTGTTGTTATTTAAACTATTAGCTTTAGCTAAATAACTCATATTCTATAAATAATTTTAAAATATTTTCCATCAGTTTACTATTAGCATATTTAACAAATATTATTTAAATATTTATCTTTTTTTATTTAAATTAAATTTATTATTATTAAATTATTAAATTAATTTATATTATTTATTTAAGATAGATTCAGTCACTTTTTGAAGCATTCACCTACAGTAGCTCAGATTTTCTCATTTTTACCCACATTTTGAAAAGGCAAGCTCTGCCACCTAAAGGTCCAGGTGAACAGACAGAAGATCCTTTAGGTCCAGATATGAGGGGAAAAAAGAGTGGATGGAGGTGAGTGACACATTTTGTTAAAAAATAGCCAATATAAAACTCTTACTGTGTCTACAGTGTTGTACTTTGTAATGTAATCAAGACTGTCAATAATATAACTGGGCTGTAAAGCTATTCCTTCCTTTTTTGTGGCTTATCATCAGGGTGAAACTCCTGAGACCTTTTTAGTTAGAACAGTACTGGGAGACTCATTGCATATCTATGAGCTGCTGTGTGGCCCATACTGCTTTGTGTTTTATATCCATGGCATCAAAACAGTGGAATATGGCCTTATTATAGCATTTGAAGTCAATATGTATTATAAAATCAATCTAGATGGGGATACAGCCATCCTTCTAATTAGAGGAGGTGACTGGAGATTGATTTTTAATTGCAAAAGTAATTACATGGGGCAGATAGCCAGTGACGTTTGATTATCTGTGTGATTGATTAAAAGGCCTTGCAAGGGGAGTGGACTGGCAGGGTGCAGGATCCAGACAAAAGAGAAAATGAAAAAAGTTGTCCTGTTTGTAATCACACATTTCAAGGATGAATTACAAAGCCAAACATCCCCAACGAGATCAGAAGTGGTTACAATGTGTGCAGACTTGCACCCATGCGCTAACATGTTGTTTTTCCACTTGCAAAGCACACAGAATTTTTTTTCCTTCTTGATGGACGTAGAATGAAAATGTGACCCTTCAGATGAATAGATTATTCTTCTACACAGCCTAGATTCATCAGCCAGAAATCCTCATCACACAGAGAGAGTATATGAGGCAGAGTGAGACAGAGATGGGGAAATATGTCTTAGCTCTCTCTGTGATTTCTCCTTCCCTCCGTTCCATCTATGCTGTCATCACTGAGCAATAGGTGTCTCCACCTGCCAGTTGTAGTGCTCTGTGTGATAAGCAACCCTAGCAAATAAACATGTGAGTAAACATCTTATCACTCAAACTGTCAGGAAACCCTGGCAGAATAGGCTACTCATCTTTATTTATCTGATTTGTCACTCTTCAGAGAGCCTGACTGAGGAGGTGAGCTGGTGACTAGTCAAACTCATATAGAAATGTTTAACCACAGATGGATTGTGCTGTGTTAGTGCTATTGTGCTGTAGGACTGCGGGTTTGCTCTGATCTGAGGCTCTGCCCTAATGTGAATGAAAGACCAGGACAAACTTTCAGTGTGTTTATGTGCTCTTATGCATGTATTCTGTCTCTCTTCTTTCTATCTCTGCTTTTTGTAGTCAGCTCATCTTAATGTCATACCACTCAAGCCCACCTGTCCCTAATAAGCCCTTTAGTCGCCACTGTCAAACACACACTCACACACACAAATTAGTTTTTCTATCATTGTGGGGTCTTCCCTTTTACTTTAATTCCCAAACATTTTTTTTTTTTTGCATTATTAAATGCTAATTTAAAGAATATTCTGCAGTCAGTGCAAGTTAAGTGCAATTAAAAATGAATGAATAAATATATATATATATATATATATATATATATATATATATATATATATATATATATATATACAGTATATATATATATATATATATATATATATATATATATATATATATATATATATATATATATATATATATATATATATATACACACACACACACACATACATATTAAAATAAGTTTCTTAATCTCAACAAAGCTGCATTTTTAAATAAAATAAAAAAAAAATACAGAAAAAAATAATATTGTAAACATTAAAATTTAAGGGAACTGTTTTCTATTTTAATATATTTTAAATACATAATTTATCGTCAGCAGCCATTTTCTGTGGAAAAAGTATTATTTTTTACATAATTCTTAATGATTATAAAGTTCAAAAGACCAGCTTTTATTTGAAATCTTTTGTAACATAAATATATTTATTGTATTAAATCCAGAATATTCTTATAATCATTACTTAATATGTTTATCAAATCCTTTCCCTCATAGAATCCATTGGCATCGCTCCACAATGTAGGTGATTTCAGGTTTTATCATCCTTGTAGGGACAATTTGTCCTCATATTGTGGGCAAAATCTGACCCGCACACATCCGTCTATTCACGGTCCCAGCTCTCCTAATGTAGCGATACATTTATTTCTCACTGTAAGACATGCCTATAAATTACACCTTGTTGAAGTGTGCTTTAATGTGGACTGTGGAACTGGTGCTGGCACTTGAGTGAGAGGGTTGGTTTAATTTACAAGGACTTGCCTAGGGGATACCTCATCCTTTATGAAGTGGTATTAGGGGGCCTATTTAGTTGTCATGGCAGAAATGTGCACAGTATGGTGCAGAAGAGGAGAAACCAGTGCGAAAGATGAAAGCAGCGGAGAGGCAGAGGGAGAGAGTAAAGGAGGGACTAGGGAAAAAGAAATTTCAAATAAATATGTCTGTCCTCTTAACTGAATGCTTTCTTTAGGCACAGTATTTGAAGTGTATAAAGTGAGAGACAGAGGAAAAGAGGAAGAGGAAAAGAGGAAAAGAAAAAGACAGACCCCCCCCCCCCCCCAGTCTGTATTAGCTTAAACAGGAGTAACCCTGGGGTCAATACAGCCTCTATGACTTCCAGGGACCGCTCCATCACTCCAAAAATTGAAAAAGAAAGAAAGAGCAAAAGAGTAGAAGAAGATGTGGCTTACAAGGAGGAGTGGGAGAGGGGAAATCATCACAAATATGCCTCTCAGCTTCGGGCATGGCAGCGAGCTCACCAGGCAAACACAAAGCGGCGTAACTTATTAAATTTCCATGAAGTTTACTGAATTTATATAGCAGCAGGGTTAACCAGGCAAAGAGGCTGTGACCAGTGCCTGTAGTAAAACACACACACACAGAGACTTCATAGTGTCACCTTGCAGATCCAGGAAGATGCTCATTCCCACTAGGCCCCTGGAGGCCCTTCATAACATGAGAGACAGGAGGGAAAGATAAAAGAGAACAGCAACATCAGCCAGACACTAATAAAGTCATATTTCATAAAAGATACATTTATTAACTCTGGCACACAAACATTTACATGGATATAAAAGCATCTTTATATGTGGGCATACCCGATATATACTCAGGTGACTGTGATTTTACTAAGTACAGTACATGTTCCTGGATCAACATCCTTGTTGATCCTGGAACAACATTCCAATTAGTCAGTTATAGTTGGGGGATTAGTTTATAGGGATTTTGTGTTTTAGGCTTAATATCAGGGTTAGGTGCTTCTACACCCTTGTTAATCAGCTATCATTCCACACTGATTTTAGGAATAAATTATGGGTAGGGTTGGGTTTAGGGGTAGGGATTGGGTTTAGTCTATATTTTTGGACAGTAATTTTGATCCAGGAACATGTCTTACTTCGCAAAATCACAGCGACCATATACTCAGCCGAAACTGACTATTGTGTTATTTATTTATTATTATTTGTTATTATTACTACTACTACTACTAAATTATACATGATAGTTTTGACAATAGTTCTGAATCTGATCAACTTTGTAACATTGAAGTTTTGTTTAGATTTAAGCAAAGATATAGCATTTTATATTATTATTGTTGTTGTTGATTTTTCACAAATGGATGCGTTTAACATTTTACCAGATTTGGCCCTACACTTATTTGTTCCCCACTGAAGCTATATATATATATATATATATATATATATATATATATAAACAAAACATAGCCTACAATTGTTGTCACTATTGTCATGTATCTGACACAGCCCTCTGATGTAGTGTCTTCCATCAGTGGCACCTGTACAGTGTGTTCAGATCAAGGTTTGTGTGAAATATACTATATACAGTCTTGGCTATAGAACATGACAGCTCATTTACACAGAACACACTGGATCACTGTCTGTCCTCGGCATATGAAAAGCGGGATTAATTGCGTAATTCCGGGCTGACTGTTGCAGATAGCTGATAATGATGTGCGTGGGGCGTCCAGTTGAATCCTAGCAGCACGGCCTCTGCCAGCAGCCTGTTGGATGGGACTCGCTCGCTGTTCATCTCTCTAATGAGACATTTCGGGGAGAAGACAAAGCGACCTCTGGGCACCCAGTTGGTCATCATTGATGAATTCCCATCCGGCGGCTGAACGTTAAAAGAATTGTCATTTTCACAAGGTACCCTGCAATGGCCTGCCAACTGACCACATCGTTTTGATGGTTCATTTTTCAATGTGGTACTTGGCCAAGAAACTGGCAGTCATACACTATTGACAGTGTTCAGTATCCTGTATGGCAGGGTCGGACTTTGGGAGAGGCGCCACTAGCCGCTGACCCTGCAGAGTGCATGTTGATGTAGACCGTTATCTCGTCTTCAACCCTAAACCCAGCAGATCGTCACGCACATCATGCAGTGCTGCTCGTCTGCTTTTTGGCAAGTCTAAACTCACAGAAAGGGGCCACCCCCACCTTTCCCCCTCTTTATGGTCCCAGCGACCAGTGTGAGTGTGTGTTTGTGTATGCCTCTGCTGTTCCCTGCTTTTCTGCCAGTAGGTCCATTTTATCCCCCATCAGAGAGGCTGACAGTGAAAAAGAGGGGGGCTTTAAAGTGTAAACCACATGAAAAAACAAAGGGCTTAGGCAAATCAGATAGCTTCAACAACAACAAACACACATCCACTAATCTGTTTAGGGAAATTAATGAACAGGAGAAGAGAACACCCCAACATCCGCATCTCTCGCTCCTGCAAATGAATGGAAGGAGGAATGGAAGGATAACGATCCTGCGACTGCCGGGAGGAGTTAGTGCAGTGGATCAGGCAGAAGGTGAGAACACTGCTGTTTGTGTATGTGCGTGTGTATGTATGGTGGGATTAGTGGCAAACTCCCACCAGAATCAAACAGGACTCTGCCAAAGGCATCTCTTCCCTCCCAGCCCAAACTTCAAAAACTCCACCCTAAGCTGAAAGTAGGTGTCTGTAATCCACTCTGCGGAGGAAAATCTATGCGGCAGGCGCACTACTCATCCTTTCATCCTCGCGCTCGTTCGGTCTTGCTTACTTTTCTCGTTCTCACTCTCCTGCATGTCCTGGGAACATAAACTTTTGCACTGTGCCCTCTCTGGGATCTCAGTGCTCATTGTTCTGATGATTTAATTATGGATTGCTTTGGCACTGTATGTTATAGAGTCTGAAAAATGACCAGAACTGTTATTCATTAAAATATCATTATTTTAATAGCTGTCATTCTTGCTAATGTTGTTGTTGTTGAAGTTTTCATATGTATGATTTTTAAAATATGTCTTTATTAAAACCAACAGTAAAAAATTCTGTCATTTGCTCACCTTAAATGTAAAGGTGTTTAGGCATTAATATGTTCTGCTGCAAAATATTTCATTTAAATGGTAATATTTAATACTATTATAAGTGCACAAACGTTTTGTCAAGTCAAGTCAAGTCTGCTTTATTGTCAATTCTTCTACATGTACAGTACATACATACAGAGAATTGAAATTGCGTTACTCTCAGACCCATGGTGCATACAGATAACACTAACAGTTGAGTTTTAACTGTTTTATTATTTTATACAGATAAAATATAAAATACACTATACAAATAAGGGCATGTAAAAAAATAATAAAAATAAAAATAAAGTTAAATAAAGCAGCGCAAGGCACATGGCAGATAGAGTGCAAACCAGTGTGGTGAACAACAGTGCAGATTAAAAGATTGTAGTGCAAAAAAAAACCCTTATTCAGTCTGATTAAAGTGACAAAGGGCTCAGAGAGCAGTTCTATTATTTAAACTGACTGAAGAGGTAGTAGAATGACTTGAGTTCTATGCTGAATAAGGTAGTGAGCAGACCAATGCTGCACAAAGTGACTGGTGCATGTAATCGTATGTTAGTGGGAGTGGGGAGTGGAAGGACCTGGGGATGTGGGACCTGGGGGGGGGTTCATAGTTCAGAGGTGCCTGGGGCAGAAGAGGGAAGGGGGGAAAGTTCGGGAGTGAGTTCAGCTTCCTGACAGCCTGATAAATGAAGCTGTCCTTCAGTCTGCTGGTCCTGGCCTGGAGACTCCGCAGTCTCCTCCCTGATTGCAGCAGACTGAAGAAGCTGTGTGACAGGTGTCTGGGATCACCTGCAATGCAGAGGGCTTTGCAAGTGAGACGGGTTCCATAAATGTCCTGGAGGGAGGGGAGAGAAACACCAATGATCTTCTCAGCTGCTCTCACACACCCAGGAACTTGGTGCTGCTCACTCTCTCCACAGTTGCACCGTTGTTGGTCAGAGGAGGATGCTGAGTGTGCACTCTCCTGAAGTCAACAACAATCTCCTTTGTCTTCTCCACGTTCAGAGAGAGATTGTTGTCACTGCACCACCCGGCCAGGCGGGTCAACTCGCTCCTGTAGTTTGTCTCATTTCTGTTGCTAATGAGACCCACCACAGTCATGTCATCCGCAAACTTAATAAAGAGGTTGGAGTTGTGTGACGGTGTGCAGTCGTGGGTCAGCAGAGTGAAGAGGAGGGGGCTCAGCACACATCCTTGGGGCGCCCCAGTGTTCAGTGTGATGCTGCTGGAAGTGTTGCTGTTGACCCGTACTGCCTGAGGTCTTCCAGTCAGAAAGTCCAACAACCAGTTGCACAGTGAAGTGTTGAGTCCCAGCTGGACCAGTTTGTAAATGAGCTGTTGAGGGATGATTGTGTTGAATGCTGAACTGAAGTCTATGAACAGCATTCTGACATATGAGTCCTTTTTGTCTGTATGTGTGAGTGCTGAGTGGAGGGCAGTTGCGATGGCGTCATCGGTCGAGCGGTTGGACCGTTATGCAAACTGGAAGGGTTCCTGGGGGGGTGCATGAGTAGCTGATTAAAGCAATTCATGAGGATGGGAGTAAGTGCAACAGGACGGTAGTCATTGAAACAGGATGGAGACGGCTTCTTCGGGACTGGAATGATGGTGGTAGCTTTGAAGCATGTGGGAATAGCAGCCTGACAAAGTGGGGTGTTGAAAATGTCTGTGAAGACATCAGTGAGTTCCACTGCACAGTCTCTCAGTACATGCCCAGGGATGTTGTCAGGACCCGGAGCTTTGCGTGCGTTGATGCTGCTGAATGATCTCCTCACACTGTCTGGGGTCAGCATCATCACCTGGTCACCAGGAGGAGGTGGAGTCTTCTGTGCAGTAGTGCTGTTTTGTTCCTCAAAGCGAGCGAGGAAGGCATTCAGCTCGTTCAGCAGGGAGATGTTGCTGTCACAGGTCCGCGGTGGGGGCTTGTAGTCCGTAATGGTCTGTATCCCCTGCCACAGGCTCTGAGTGTCTCTGCTGTCGCTGAAACGATGGGCTGTCCTCCTGGAGTACTGTCTCTTAGCCTCTCTGATGCCGCGGGATAGGTTGGCCCTGGCTGTCCTCAGGCCGACCTCATCTCCAGCTCTGAAGGCAGCGTTCCGTGTCTTCAGGAGTCTGTAGACCTCCCCTGTCATCCACGGCTTCTGGTTGGCCCGGACAGTGATGGTCTTTGTGACTGTTACATCATCAGTACACTTGGTGATGTAGGCAGTGACAGTCTCTGAGTACTCTTGGAGGTCTGCTGTGTTATTGTATGTGGCAGCCTGTTTAAACATATTCCAGTCAGTAGTGTCAAAACAGTATTCAAGAGCGTCTGACGACCCTTCCGGCCTCACTTAAATTTGTTTGTGAACTCGTTTGGAGAGTTTAACGAGCGGTCTGTATGCAGGCATTAGCATGACAGTGATGTAGTCTGAGGCACCGAAGTGGAGGAGGGGAAGGGCTTTGTAAGCTCCTCTCTGTGTGGTATAATCAAAGTCTAAAATGTTTTTACCTCTTGTTGGAAAGTTAATGTGTTGGTGTTTTTTTGGGAACACACTCTTTAAGTCTGCATGGTTGAAATCCCCAGCTATGATGAGAAAAGCATCAGGGTGGGCTGTCTGCTGCTCACTGATATGCTGGTACAGTTAATTTAGTGCATCATTCCTGTTGCTGTTGTTGTTCGGAGGAATGTATACAGCAACGAGCAGTATGGCTGTATATTCCCTCGGTAGATAGAACGGCTGGCACTTAATAATCATAAACTCCACCAGGGGTGAGCAGTGTTTGCAGACCAGCATTGCGGCACCACGCGTCCTTGATGTAAACACAAAGCCCGCTACCGCGGGTTTTACTGCCCGCGACTTGAGCTCTGTCCGCTCAATAGCACATCAGTTGGTCGAGCTGAATAGCACCATCTGGAACATTGTTGCCTAGCCATGTTTCCGTGAACACAAAAACACAACAGTCTCTTACAGTCCTCTGAGTTGAGCGTAGTAATTGGAAGTAGTCAAGAAGATGGCTTGTGTGGGTTAGCCGTTAGCCTAGCCCGGATACCTCCGCGCTTACCCCTTTTCTGCTTCCTCTCACGCCGCTTGCGGCACCTCTGCTGTGGCCGAGATGCAGCAGTGGGGGTCAGTGAGGGTGTAGGCCTCCGGAGCAGACCGAGATCTCGTAGCTGTTTAACTCTAAAAATGCGGTTCTGCCGACATCCAGCAGAAACTCACTGTATGTGCGCTTAAAGACAGGTAGACGCGATGAAGATGTACAAAAACACTGCGATTTACAAGACAAAAAACACCAAAACACAGTTCTGACGGGACAGAGAGAAGCCGCTGCGCATGGAAGCACCGCCATCTTGAAGGTTGTAGATGGTAGCGTAAATGGGATGGTTCACCAAAAATATGAAAGTCCTGTCATTTACTCATCCTCAAGTTGTTTCACTTCTGTATGACTTCTATAGGAACTATCTTTCTTCTGTACAATGTTTTCTGACCACACAATAAAAGTCAAAGTATCTTCTTTTGCGTTCCACAGAAAAAAAAAGAAAGTCAGTTTTGGAATGACATGAGGGGGTGTAAATGATGACAAAAATGTTATTTTGGGGTAAAATATCCCTTTAGAAGTAAATAAATATATATGATAATTAGTGCTTTAAAACAATTAATCGCGATTAATCAATAATAGTTAATAAATAATACAAAATAATGTATGCGTGTTTACTGTGTATATTTATTATGTATATACAAATAAACACACATACATGTGCATATATTTAAAAAAATACATATATATATATATATATATATTATATATATATAAACAAAACATTTTTTCTTAAATATATACACATGCATGTGTGTGTGAATGTGTGTGTGTGTATATATATGTATATATGTATATATATATATATATATAAAAAAAAAATATAAAAAATAAAAAAAAAAATAAAATACACACACACACACACACATATATATATATATATATATATATATATATATTATATATATATATATATATATATACACACACACACACATAATAAATATACACAGTACACATGCATACATTATGTAAACAAAAACTTATTTTGGATGCAATTATTATATGCCAAAAACTAAGGTGGCTGAGTAACAATTTATGTTACTATCTGCAGAACTTCTTGCACTTATCACAGTATTAAAGAGTCCTACTCGAAAGAAATATTTGGCATGAAAAACACATTAATACTTAAACATCTTTAAATTCTGTTCTTTTCACACAGGTCTGTCTCCGCTCATCTCACGGTTGTCCTTATTGAAAGTGTGCTGGATCGATGGCTTTTCTAATGGCTCTGTGGTTGAGCGGTGCTGAGGCTTACTGTCAGAGTGCAGTACGATCATCCTGTGCTCCTCTATTTCAAGACTCCTATCCCACTTGATGGAATTTATTTAGACTTTTATGCTCCATTTCATTTTAAGTTGAATGTTACATAATAGGATGTGGATTTTAAAGGTTATGAAGGAGTTGAAGCTTTCCACAAAGGACAAGAGACATCCGCAGACAAATAAGGCAAATATAAACGTTCACCTTTTTTATGCATTAAATTTTTTGGAAAAAAATAACAGAATCTCATTTGACACATTCTATATATTTTCATATTTCAGCAAATCGGAACCTTGGCGTCATCACAGTCAGTCACAATCATGTTTCATATTTATGCTGCATAGCCAGAGGATATTTATCCATAGGAGCACGGGGACCGGCAAATGCTCGTGCTCAAAGAGCTGTTAACAAGGGCTACTTACTAATTGTGGCGTCCCATGGAAGAGCAAGCAAAACCTAAAGCGCTAATGTGCGTAATTATGCTGTAATTGCTGGTAATTATAGTTCTAAAGCTAGCACACCTCTCAGCAGCCTGCGGGCAGGTATATTCCATGCCTCCCCCAACTCTAGATCATAAGCCTAGATAGGTCTTGCACGGAGAAAAGGGATTAGTTTTCCACAGCAGCGTTCATGGAGAGTCTCTGCTACCTGCTTGTCAGATTTATTGTGGTTTTTGTTAATTTTTCAGATGTGATTTCACACACTGAAAGCATAAACAAGTAGTAGAAACACAGGAATGTTGAGGAACTTCTCCATGAGAGGCAACAGGTTAGCGCTGCAGCTCCGACAAATCTCAGCACAAAAAGTGCTTTTTGTGGCTATTTGTGTCACTTCTGTGTATGTATGTGCGTGTATGTCCGTATGACGTCTCTTTGTGTGTGTGTCCTCTGGTGTTTGGGAGCTAAACTGCCGTGCTGTGCTGGTCTCATTAGTTAGCCCCCACTGGGGTGCTTCATGAAGACATATGGGCAGGGAGAGAGCCCTCTGCCAGACTGCATCCTCTGAGCCTGTCAGCTAGTATCTCAGCCCTGCCTAATCCCTGCTTTAATTTACTCCAGTCCACCAGGCAAGCAGCAACCAACACCGGCCTCTGGGGTGCCTTCACTTCAGCCGCCGGTGACAAGGAATATGTAAAGGCCCAATTTCTCATCCGGCAGGGTGACATGACGCAGTTCCGCCTGGGAATGCACCCCCGGAATCGTGCCATCTCTTACAGTCAGTCATCTAGTCGCCAGGCCCTCACTGAGCACTCTACAGAGGACTTTTTATTAACATGTTGATCGGAGGAGCCATTAAAGTGGAAATGGTGAGGTCGGGAGGATATGCTTATTGATTTGCAGAGTAACAAAGCCAGAGGAGACTCATGCAGGAAGATTTTCTTCCCCTCCCCTCACTTGCTGCAACTTTTTCTTGTTCTCTCTCTCCCTCTTTTTTTTAAGAGCGACTTTGATATACTTATATGGAGTGAATCAAAAGTTCTTTTTTCTCCTCCTCCTAAATCCAATTCACTCCTTATTTTCCTCAGTCTACTAATTTTCAGCAGGAATGTGCCGATAGGGAGCCACTGTTGACGGACTAAAGTAATTGCTATCAGCCTGTCATTAGACTCCGGGGGCTCCTCTCTCTTTCTCTATCTGTCTCTCTCTCGTTCTCTCTCACCCCACAGGGTTGAGCTCGGTCTTGCTTACAAATAAGACACTTAGGAGTGGAGAGGAATGCATTCCTTGATGGATTGGATTTTTTACGGTCAGAGAAGCTCTCCACTGCCTTTTCACTTGCTTTCTCATCCTCGCTACCATTCTCTCTCCTCTCAGTCCATCTCTCTCTCCGCGCCTTTCAGAGTATCATTTGCAATTTAATGCTCACCTGGGGTGAGCCCTGACAATAGCCTCCACCGTGAAATGCTCTCGGTCTTGGCCGCATGGCTAATGAAGTTGATGTTGAGCTATTTAGGTCATTGTCCCTCTACAATAACTACTTAATGCAGCTCAGAGGGAGTGGATTGTTGGTGCGGGTAAAGATTCTATTAAGTCCTTTCAAAAGCCTCCCCATTCCTCTGTCCCCGGAATACTGGACTGGCTATTTCCAGGGTTGAATTTCACTTTCAAAGGTCTGTCATTAAAGACTAGTAGTAATAAGGAACAGTGCTATTTCGGGAGATCAGAGTAATGCACTCAATATATAATTTATGTCACACTTAAAAAATATATATTTATTATAATTATGTAAATTATCTAAATCATCCTGGCAGCATTAGGTGTCAAGACCAAAATATCTATTACAAAAAGCAAAAGGTCTGCACACTAAACAAATGTCCTTATAAGTTATTTAATCTTGAATAAACATTTGTTAAATGTGCAATTTTTTTGCACTTATATAAATTATAAAAATGTAATACATTTTATATATATATATATATATATATATATATATATATATATATATATATATATATATATATATATATATATATATAAAGGAATCTACATGAATAAATGTAAATGTTTTTGTAGACATTCAAGAAAGGGAATTCACATACAATAAAATAAAACACACAAAACGATTCGCAACTTTTCCATTTGATAAAAAAGAAGCTCTTTTGAATAATGGGAACATATTTTTTAAGCTATTTTACAAAATATAAAAAAAAAATATATCAACTACTTAACAGAAATATTATAACTTAAACTTAATATGAAGGTTAAATAATGAACTGGAGTTAAATGTCATTGAAGTTGTGAGGTTTATGAAGGACTAGTGTTTGCCTCTGTGAGTGTGTGTATGTATATGTGTTTGTGATTGAGATTGGGGAGGTCTCCATTGGATAGCACACGCTATGAATACTGTGTTGTTGTGCTTGTGTTTAGCAAGCTGTTGGAGTTTTTAAACAAGCCCATATGGTAGAAGCTACTGAGTGATAGAGAGAAAGAGAGAAAGAAGGGGAGAGAGAGCTTGTGGGGTTAAGGGGGGCAAGCAGGACTGGGACAGCACCCAGGCAGTATAGAGAGGGATTGAGGAAGGGAGCTCTTAAGCCTCCTTTCAGAAGCAGAGAAAGCCCTCCATCTGGCCGTGTCTTTACCCGGCCCAGCCTCAGCTCCACTCCCTGCAGGCTCACTGGCTCCTCTCAAGCAGAAGTAACTGCATCAATAGTGTAGAGCCTTTGCCACTCGAAAGTATTACATTTCTTTTCATGCTTGACTTAATCAAAAGTGGGGAAGTGAAATTTACACCTTTTTGATGTTCTTTTTCTCCCAACAGACGGAGAAGGACCATCTTAACCCATTTGATCTTCACAAGCACCCCACTAAACGTCCCAATATGCCCAACAGACGGAATCAGGCTGGCTGCCAGGAGCCCGGTTTAAAACACGGGTCAGCCTTAGAGTGACCCATGTGGAGGAGCAGTCACCTCAAAGAACGCTCCAGAAGGTTGCCAAAGCCGCATAAAACTGGGCCAAGCTCCTGACTGATGATACAACATCCCTCCATCAGGGAGCATTTCTTGATCACAAGCAAATGCACACAAAATTTGGGAAAATGTAGGACTGTACAATATTAAATTCTGGCCGGTACTGCTAAGCTGATAATTATCTCTACATTATTGCCGATAACTGATGCATGGTCAATATTGAAATTCTATATCTATTTTGTCTAAACAGATTAAAAAATAATAATAAAAAAAATCTATTGTCTATTGAAGTAAAAACTATTTTTAATTTTTTTAAGGCATTACAACATAAGCATTAAAAATTAATATTCATTTTGATATTTGCTATTACATATTATTTTATTAAATTACCCATACTGACACATTATACTAACACAATAAATATATAAAAAAATATATAAATAAATGGTACCAATATCTCACGCATCCCTAAAAAACTGCCATCACAGTTCTGATGATTACATGCACTCTTTCTTTCCAAAAACTGTTTAGCATATGGCAGTGTTTAGGTGAGGTATGTCAAGTATACATTGTGCTGTTTGGAAGGGCCTGATCCTTGCATGTGTGAGCTGTAATGCATCAGGCTGTTTGGGTCTGGGATGCTGGTCTGCTCCTATCATGGAAGAGGTTGCTCCCAGTTGCTAGTGGCGCGACAGTTGCTCCAGGATCTCAGTTTTAATGAGTTGCCATTGCTTGGAGCCTTTAGCTCACACAAGGCTTACCAAGAAGCCAGCATCTGATTGGGGCCTACCATTAGACCTTGCCCAGTGTGTGTCTGTGTAAGAGAGAGCGTATGACTACCTGCCATGCCAGTGCGTATATATGTGTGAGTGTGTGTGCGCCACTGGGCCCTGCCGATATCTGTTTACACCTCTTAATGAAGCCTGAGCCAGCAGAGTAGCTTGGCCCTTTCCCATCTTTCCCTATCACTGCAAGATACATATGCACACATGCTCCTCCTCTGAAAAACACACAGTTTAAACCAGGCTTTATTTCCCAAGTCTCCTCATATGGCCAACGGGTCATCCGTCCGACAACTTTTTTTTGCCCTTCCTCGGTTAGCATTTCAGAACAGCTTTTGCTCTCGCAGTTGTGGGCGAGATATATGCGTAAACAGGCCAAAAAATGTTGGCCTGCGATAATTAAATGCTTGTGTCTCTGCGGAAAACAAGTTTTTTTCCCTTCTGCCGTTTCTGTCAAATTTAAAATTACCATTAGGAGCGCGTCAGTTGCAGAGCAGGGGTGAAGAGGGGGTTCTGGTGTGTCACTTTGTGTCGGCCTGAAAAGAAGGGGCCCCTGTCAAGGGTGCCAAAGCCCCGCAGAGGAACTTGTCTGGGATCGTGATGTCCCGACAGCTCCTCTCTGACAAGATACATAGTTTCCATTCACGGACATACGGCTTATTGGTTACTATAGTTTCCCTAATGCTCAACTGAAGGCGCTGCCTAATCTCCTCAGAATGGGTTAAAAGGGGCCGATGTTTCGAGCCTTCAAAACCACATGTTGAGAGTCAAGGGAGCAGTAAGCACAAAGAGTGTCTCTTCTGGCTTTGATGTGCCGTATCTGGGCTAGAGAGAAGAGAGAAAAGGGTAAGGAACGAAGTTGGCCCCTACACACACGGGTTAGACAGAGGTTTACAATGGCTGTGGCTGAAGCAGGGGGTCAGCAGGACAAAAGAGAGAGTGGGAGAGAATGGGAGTGAGAGAAAGAGAGAGAGATGCACACTAATACTACTCACACGCGAAGGGCTTAGAGCTCTCAGTAGAGCAGAGGTACATTAAACAAGATTACATCTGACTGAGCGTGTTTTCTTGCCCAACATGACACACACTTTCACTCTCTTTCTCTCTTTTACACACACACACTACTGCGCTCACACAAACAAATTTTCTCTTTCTCTCTCATATGCACACACACAGATACAGGGCTCTTAAACATTAACAACCAACTTTTTTCCTCAGATTTTCAGAGGCTCACATAAAATTGTGCAGCTGTTTGGATGGAAAGAATTTAGTAAAACTATTTTAGGGTACAGGTGTTTCTTCAGCTTCAGGCACTTTTATGTCCCAAGTGTTGATTTTTATCCTGAATGATAAACACATTTCAGTGAGATATTTGATGTTTGAAGAAAGCAAGGTGAATATTACATTATTTTTATTTATTTATTTATTTTTTTTTACACTACAATGTGATATATGGCAGAATTAATGTGGTGGAAATGGTCAGCTTCTAGAAAAAAATAAGTTGTAAATATTTTAAAGTTAGTAGATAAATTACATAAACTAGCAAGAGTGGGAAAAGTGTGACTGAAGAGAGGATGTTGTCTTAGAGTCAACAAGAACAAAAGTGTACTTGAAGAAACATCCCTAAAGTAATGAAACAAGTCGAAACAACAAATGTAACTATTGTGCATAATATCTCACTAAAGTCAACGGAGTGCAGTACTGTAATCTAAACACTAACTTCTCACAGTCTTTGCTTTCTTCTTCTTGATTATTATTATTATTTATTTTTTTTTACTTGACTTTTTTCCTGATTATCATATTACAAGGAAACTGGGGATGATAGTGATACTGTCCAGCTGTCTCATATAGATCTTATGTTTATAAATGCAGAAGCATTTGTGTAGACTATTGTGTAGAAACAACCTGTGAACATATGCTATATGTTGCACCCTTGCGCTTCAACCCAAGTCTTTCACTTTAGAGGTTGCATGTCTTCTGCAGTTACACATATTATCCGTCCACATGCCATGTGTTTTAATCCACACAATACACACTCAGCCAGTCAAAAGGCTCACTTGCTCTTTAAATTTCTTAGCAGCCAATGGTGTGGCTTCCCTACAGATTGTGTGGTTTATGGCAGATTTTAAATCAATTAAGTATGTAATTTGTAACAACTGCTGGAGCTGGTTTAGAGCCTAAACAATAGGGCTCAGATAACTGGCCTTAAGTATGCTCTCAATGTGCTTACATTGCACTGAATTAGCTCGCATATTAATGACCAGACACAGAGCTTCAGCC